>NC_064808.1:6589541-6764834 GCF_023721935.1 Panthera uncia | reverse complement strand
TCCCCAGGGGGCAGTGACGGCCAAGAACCCAGGTCCCCAAGGGGCAGCGACAGCCAAGGGGCAGTGACGGCCAAGGACCCAGGTCCCCAAGGGGCAGCGACAGCCAAGGGGCAGTGACGGCCAAGGACCCAGGTCCCCAAGGGGCAGTGACAGCCAAGAACCCAGGTACCCAAGGAGCAGCGACGGCCAAGGACCCCACGCTGGATGAAGCTGTGCTCTGGGAGATTCCCTTGGACGCCACGCTCTCTCCTTTGGCAATTACGCCAAACTTCCTGAGCACCTACTGTGTGACGGGTGCTGTGCAGTCCCTGCCCTCAGGGAGGCCAGAGGCTTCTCAGGAGAAACAGACCCCTTGTGACTCCGAGTACGTGGCATGCCGTGAAATAGAAATCCGCCTCCCCCTCCTCCTGCCCTTCCTCCCCTGTCCCCCCATCACCCTCCTTCTGAGATGGCGCCCCAGGACCTAGCCCCGCACCTTCTCTTGTCCAGCCACACCCCCCCGCTACTTGAGACGCTGCTCCAGGGTCTGCGGTGTCTACATTGCCCCCACTCAGCTTGTAAACCCCACTGCCTGCTCTGAGTTTCCATGAGGGAGAGGCTCACATTTGCCACGGCCAGAGCTGAGCTGCTGACCGCCCCCGCTGCCCTCCCCCACCCTGCCCCTGCGCACCAGACTCCACCCTGGAAAAGAGCCCCCAGCCCGGGGCCCACACCCAACCTTAAAAGCCACCCTGTTCTCCTTCCCTCAGGCCCGGCCACACACTCCCCCTAGCCCCTGCCTCTCCTCCTTGAAAGTCCCCTTGCCCCGCCCACCCGCCTCTCTTGCCCCAGGCAGGTCCCGGCCTCCTCCAGGGTCTCTGGCCTCCACTCAAGAGTGTCTTTGCAAAACCCTGTATGTGGATCTGGTTGATCCCAGCCTGAAGTCCCCCAGGGCCACTGCACCGAAGATGGCTCCTAACCCCCCCCTTCCCCACCCCCCCCTGCTTGGCACTTGGCTTCTCCCCCCCGACAGCGGTGCCAGCCCCTCCGGAGCACCCGCGGCACCCTGGCTGCAGAGCTCCGAGGTGGCCGTGCCTCGCCCAGAAGATTCTCCCCACAGTTGCTTCTCCGTGCCCGGCATGCTTTGACTCCAGCCTGCCTCCCCAGAGAGGCCTCCCGGCTCTCCCGCCTCAGGCCCCGTGGGCCCCACGGCTGCACCTTCCTTTCTCAAACACCACACCTACTCTGCCAGCATCTGCTTGCTCGTTTGTTGTGCGCGTCCCCACAACAGGTGGCTCCGAGAAGGCAGGGGCTTTCTTGCTGTGTCCCCAGCATCCAGCGTGCGCTCAGTCATTATTTTGTGAATGAACGAACGACTCACTCCCCTGACCACGCAGGCTACGGGGTCTGACCACTGGGTTCCAACCCCCACCTGTCCTTCCCGAGCTTCCTAGAAGGCAGATTGGTGGCTCCTCCGTGCCTCAGTTTCCTCCTGTGCGTGGGGACCCGGCCCTATGCATGGGGTTGTTGTGATAATAAAGTGAGTTACTCACACGCAGAGCTCGGGCCCGGGCCTGGCACGGGATCAGCGCTCCGTGCTGGGGTTCTGCTACCGTCGTTACCTGTGGGCCTTGTGCTGCGCTGCACACGAGGGACGTGGTCCAAATGGCACTTCAGGGGACCCGCTGCCGTGCAGCTATGGCTCAGTCCTCGGGGGCTGTCCAAACAGCCTGGGCCCAGGGCCGGGTGTCGGCATCCAGACCTCGCCCCGGGTCTGGGTCGAAACGGGCCGGTTCCTGGGGACCCCGCTCGGATAGGCAGTGCCCAGCTTTGCGCGCATCTCTCCCGTCACACTGCCACACGCTTTAGCTAAATGCAGGCAGAGGTTTCGGGCTAAGCTGGCCTCGGGGCGGTAGGTGTGGGGCGCTCTGGTCCCCTTGCACAGACTGGCTAGGAGCTGGCCGCCTTGCCCCAGGCCACATGCGCTCAGCCTCCTGGCCGCACCGCCCCCTTGCTCGGTGTCTTGATTTTCAGAACTCCGTGAGGCGGTCCTCCTGCGGACCCCCGTTTTACACATGGGGGGACTGCAGCTCGAAGACGTGGAGTCTTGTGCCCGAGGCCACCCAGGAAGGGCAGAGCTGGACTCGGACGCAGGCTTCTGAGGTCAAAGCCCATTTTTTACAAGTTTTTATCTAAGTTCCAATGTGTCCACGTGCATCGTCGTGCGTGTAATGTAATTTCAGGTGCACAACGTAGTGATTCAATCGAGGCCTGTTCTCTCTTTTTTTTTTAAGTGCATTTATTTATTTTGAGAGAGAGAAGGCATGAGTGGGGGAGGGCCAGAGAGAGAGGGAGAGAGAGATGTGGGGCTCAAACTCGCAAACCGCGAGGTCATGACCCGAGCCAGACTTGGACACTTAACCGACGGAGCCTCCCAGCGGCTCCAGCCAAAGCGCATCCTTGACCGTGAGGTTATGCTGCCCCCTGAGAGCAAGGCGTTTGCCTTTTTTTTTTTTTTTTTTTAATGTGTATTTATTTTTGAGAGAGGAGAGAGGGAGAGTGTATGAGCAGGGGAGGGACGGGCCGGAGGGGGGGTGTGGGGGGGAGGGGTGTAGAGAATCCCAAGCAGGCTCCGCGCTGACAGCGCAGGGTGGGGGCTCAATCTCACGCTTCGTGAGATCATGACTTGGGCCGAAATCAACACTCCGGACGCTTAACCAACTAAGCCTCCCAGGAGCCCCAAGGCGTCTGCCATTTTTGTAACAAGCACCCCGCCCCCCCCCGCCCCCCAGCATGCCCCTGGGAGATCCGGGAAGGAGACAGAGATGCCCCAGCAGGTGCCCCTGCCTTCTTGAACCCTCTGTTACCTTGAGGCACTGGCCCCTATGCCCGAACCCCCAGGGGCCCCCTCCAGGCCCCCACCGTGCTTGTCTCCCGACCAGCTTTGGGCGGAAGTGGATACTGAACTTGTGCTGCCTACAAGTGGCCTTGGCCAACATCGGCATGATCTTCGTTTCCCATTTCTTCATCTACTGTGGCCTCCGGGTTCTGGGCGCCTTTGCAATCTCCGGCATCATCCTGACCTCGGGGATGCTTCGTGAGTCCCCGCCTTGGCCTGCTCCCACCGGGGTGCGGTGGGGTGGGGGTGCGGTGGGGAGGGGGGGCCCTTACCTGCGGACGCCTGCGTCACCTTTCAGTGGTGGAGTGGACCACGACCCGCAGGAGGGCCGTCACCATGACAATCCTGGGATGCATCTATAGCCTGGGCCAGATGGCCCTGGGGGCCCTGGCCTTCACCCTGCGGGACTGGCGCGCCCTCCAGCTGGCCGTGTCGACGCCCTTCTTTGCCATCTTCCTGATATGCTGGTCAGTACGGCGTGGGGCCTTTTCCCTTGGGGGGACCATCACTAACCAGGAGGGAGACTTGGAGTTCCAGGGTGCCCCTCGCCCCCGCCGCCCTGGCTGGCCCAAGACCCCAAGATGCCGAGAGGCACGAAGGGCAGCCGTGCGTGCAGAGCCCTTGCTGAGGGAGACTTCTTGGGGGTTCGGAGTTCAGGGTGGGCGTTTTAGCCAGAGGTCTGAGGCTCCCGTCCGGACTGCTGGCCCCCGGCCCCTCCCCGTCCTTGGCACCCACCGGCCCCGCCCCCTGCAGCCTTCACATCGCTTGCCGGGCCCGTGGGCTCTGAGTCGGCGAGGACTGACAGCGGATACGAAAAGAGATCACCCTCGCTATTATTTTGGGTGTTGCGAAACTCCCTGGGGTCTGGAAAGAGTTGTTTGGGTGAGGGCTGAGGGAGGAGACACAGGGAGGCAGATACAAGTTCATGGCGCCTGGAGTTCTCTCGCCTCTGCGAACCGGAGTTGGGTAGACCTGGGCCCAGGGAGTCTACCGTGGGGTAGGGAGAGTCAGAAGGACTCATTCATTCATTCTCAACTATTCGCTGCCCCCATGCCAGACATGGTTTCAGGTTTGATGTGACACGTCAGCAAATCAAACAGACCAAACGCCACTGACCACACGGAGGTTTGATGTTACAATTACCACCATCTTCAGATGAGGGACTGAGGCCCAGAGAGGTTCAGTGACTCACCCGAGGCCATGCGGCCCAGTGAGTAGCAGAGGCAGGATCTGAACCCAGGCAGGCTGGCTCTTTTCACCACAATGCCACACTGCCTCCGGAAATTCTTAGCTTCCCTGCAAACAGGGACGAGGCCCTCCGGGCTGGGAAAAGTCCAGTCCTTTTCATCCGGGAGCCACTTCTCCCTGCCCCCTGCCCTGAGGCCGGGAAGAAGCAGAAGGAAGAAGGCAGAGGCCCAGACAAGCATCTGTTTCCTTAACAGGTGGCTTCCAGAGTCTGCCCGATGGCTGATTATCACGGGCAAACCAGAACAAGGGCTGCAGGAGCTCCACAAGGTGGCCAAGATAAATGGCCACAAGGAAGCCACAAAGTCACTAACCATAGAGGTGAGATGCTACTGTTGGTGACCCCAGAGTGTGGGACATGACCGGGAGAGGACGGCCACCGATGTCTTTGGACCAGCTTCAAACTAGCCACGCCACCGCCACCCCCATCAACACCACGGGTTCCCGCAGCCACAGCTCCACGAGACGCCAACATCCACCTCGCCACGATGACTGTCACCTTGCCCATCTCTGTCACCACCACATCATTCCCACTGTCACCACCCGCTCTGCCATCACCATCACCAACACCACCGCCAATGACAGCAATATGAGGGGCGACCCACCCACCCCGCTTGTCCGCCACTTGAATCCACATACGTGACATAGTCACTGCGCAGGGCTTCTCAGGGTGTTTGGGGACAGCTGGCTGTGCTTATCTGAAGGCAATTGTTTCAAGGAAGCAGGTGTGGGAGGGGTGCAGCCAGAAACCAGAAAACACAGCCTGGGGCTGTGGGGAGGGGCGTGGGAGGATCAGGGAAGGCCTCCAGGAGGAGGTGACTGACTGACCAGGACTGAGCTGAGCACAGGGCAGGCAGGGCCCAGAAGGTCAGGAAGGGTCTGGATGGGCAGTTGGGTGCCATCGGGAGCCAGTGTGGCCCGAGTAGGCGTGCCCTGACACCAGCCACGAGGAACAAGGGGGGTGGATGGGGCCAGAGGGCCAGAGCTGGGACACAAGACTGGCTCCTTGGCTCAGAGTAAGATGGGCCAGGTCTGCAGATGGGAGCTCGGCCAGGGGGCCAGAGAGAGAGAGACCTTTCTGCCTCCATCGCAGCCCCCACCCCGAGGCTCTCCAGAAGCCAAGGCCAGGCCCCTCCCATCACTCTGTTGTGGTCGCGGGTCACAGTGCCCTGGCGTGGGGGCGGGGCCGACACCCCGCACTCACGGTATCCGGTGCTCCCCGTGCGTAGGTACTGATGACCAGCATGGAGGAAGAGATGACCTCTGCGAAGGGCCGCAGGTCGGTGCTGGAACTGTTTCTCGTGCCCATGCTCCGCTGGCGGACCTGCATCATGTCCCTGGTGTGGTATGCCACCAGGCGCGTCCCTCGCAGACACAGGGCTGGGGGTGGGTGGGAGGGGGTGGTGCCTGTGGAGGCCGGGGGTGGGGGGTGGGGGTGGGGTAGGGGCCGGTGACACAGTTCACCCAAGGCAGAACAGAAGAGATAGAAGTTTCTTGAATACATGGCAAGGTAGCAGTGGGCAGGACGGCAAAGGGGAGACTGTCCGCCAAGGAGGCAGGGGTGGGGGGGGGGGCGTTGGGGGGGGGGGGGGGGGGGGGGGGAGAAGAAGGGGAGGAAGTAGGGGAACATACGGAATTTTCCTTCTTCGCTACCTGTGCCTGGTAGTAAGTGGCTGATTGGTCAGCTGGGGTTGATGGATATTTGGAGGTGGGTCGTCTAATGGGCCTGTTTACCTTTAACCTGGCCGTGCGGCCGGCCGGCCGTGGGTCCTTCTACCTTGCTCGGGTTTCCTTTGCTCCAGTTTGTTGCCTAAAAGGGCCTCTGCAGTGTCCAGGGAGAAACGGCTCCCACAGACCTCAGGAGGCCCGGTTCTGGCCGGGACAGGCAGCTCCCCCAGAGGGCAGGCCCTGGGGAGAGGATATGGGAGCTCAAGCCAGCTATAGGGCAGGACCAGGGGAGGACTAAGCCCAGGCTAGAGGCAGAGCCCGTGTCCCCCGAGCTGCAGGACCAGCGATGGCTGGGGGGGGGGGGGTGCACGCTCCTCAAGGGCTGACCAGCGGCTGGCCACCCACTTACTTCAAGTTCATTTATACCCCCACTTTACAGATGGAAAAGCAGGGCCCGGAAGGGGCAGGGAACTTGCCCAAGAGGCCAGAGCAGACATCTGAACCTTGGCTGAGCTACCTCCTTGCCCCCTGTCGCCGCCAGGCCCCACACTGAGCACGGACTCCCCAGCAGGCCCTGTCTTGGTGCCCAAGGGCACCTGGGACCAGGAGAAGGCCCCTGAATAAGACAAATTCAGTTCAAGGGACTTGCAGAGAGCATACTAAGAAGTGAGGGTCAGGTTTGATGGAGACTTGATCTTGAAATAAAACTAAAGATCAGGGAGGCGCCCGGGTGGCTCAGTCGGTTAAGCATCCGACTTCAGTTCAGGTCACGATCTCGCGGTTCATGAGTTCAAGCCCGCATCAGGCTCTGTGCTGAGTTCGAGCCCCGCATCAGGCTCTGTGCTGACAGCTCGGAGCCTGGAGCCTGCTTCGGATTCTGTGTCTCCCTCTCTCTCTGCCCCTCTGCTGTTCACGCTCTGTCTCTGTCTCTCTCAAAGATAAACATTTAAAAAAACTAAACATTAAGAAAACCCCTAAAGATTAGGAAAACATTTATTTTATGCTCTATTTAACCACAGATGGGTTCTCATGGCAAATAGTTGCTACATCTTAGAACAGAGATTGAATTTTTTTTTTCTGGCTTAAGTTTTTTTTTTTTTCTGACAAATTAGAAGGAGGGCCGGGTGGTGGGGTGGTGCCCGGAAGGTCCAGGGCCATTCTTTCGAAACCTTCAAGGCTTCCTCAGTTCTCCCAGGGGCTGGCTTGGCTTGCTTTGTTATTCAAATCACGGGCTGGGAAGCCGCCATCCCGGTGGGTTTCTCGACTTCCCCTATCCCCTGTTACCTACCTACTGGCTCTAGATCCCCAGTGTCCGCTACTTTGAGCCAGAGCTGAGCCCCTCCCCCACATAGCTGTTCCTAGGGGACCACAGCTTCTGTCTGCAGCTGGGGGCTCGGGGCGCAGTGCTGGGATGAGTGTCCCTGAGTCCCTGAGGCAGTGATGGGGACAGATTTGCAAAGTGATGGAGAACAATTTCATATTGTGGCCACCTGTGGATCCAAACTCAACATCCAAACTTCAGAAATCCAGCTACTGTAAGTTTAGCTACTGAGGAACCTGTGCAGGGGGGGTCCCTCCCGTGTCCACCCCCACCCGGAAGGCCTGGGATGGATGTCAGTGAGCAGGAAGCTCTTGGGAGAGAGGGCTCTTGGGATCCCTTCCTGTGGACTGCTAAGGGGAGGGGAAGGAGCAGAGAAGGGGAGAAGGGAGGGGAGGAGGAAGGGGAGGGGAGGGGTGAGGTGTGAGGGGAGGAGAGGAATGGGAGAAAAGGGGAGGGGAGGGGGAAAAGGAGGGGAGGAGGTGGGAGGGGAGTGAAGGGGAGGAGAGGGGAGGTGGGGGGGGGAGGGGAGGGCAGGGAGAGGGGTGGGGAAGAGGTGGAGGTGGGAATGGGAAGGGAGGAGGGGTGGGGGAGGGGACGGGAGGGGGGGAAGAAAGCGAATGGGGCAAGGATGCGGTCACTGTGGGACAGTCGCAGAAAGGCCCCGGCAAACCCACGGAGGACTCAGGAGCTGGGGTGGCCCCTCTGGCTTGTGTCATGGGGTGCTCTCCACACCTGAGGGACCGCACCCCCAGAGGCTGGGAAAATAAGACCTTCCGCCCTGAAAGAGGGACAACCCAGCCCATCTCTTTCCACTATTTCTCCCACCTTTCAGAGCTAAAGAAACCGGCGTCCGGAAAAGGGCCAGAAAGGGCCAGGTCGTGATTCTAGGGCGTGCTGGGGAAACAAAGCCAGAGAGGGCTAGCGCCAGAACTGAGGCTCAACCCCCCAGAGCCCAGTCAGCCGGGGGGGGGGGGGGGGTGTGTGGGGGGGAGGGTTCCGTTATCCCGCTGGCCTGCGAAGTGAGGCCCAGCCCACTGCGGCCAAGACCTAAGGTGAAATGGAGGAGGCCTGCCCTTTCTCTCCCTCCTGGGACAGGCTGGCTCTAGAGAGACTTGCCCTGCATCTGACAGACAGGCTTTTGGGGCTCTGGTAGTGACCCGCCCCGGCTCCCCTCCGGGCTGGCTGTGCCCTCTGGGGACGGCCCAGGTGTGAGGTGACACCGTATGGGTGCCCTTTCCTCTGCGGGGCAAGGACCCGACTTCAGCCTTTTTCCTGCAGCTTCTCCCAAGTGACATCCTACTACGGGCTGGTCCTTGACCTGCAAAACCTGGGGAATGACATCTTCCTCCTCCAGGTTCTCTTTGGAGGCGTGGACCTACTGGCCCGGTCCATCACCGCCTTCTTGCTCAGTTTCTTGGGCCGCCGCACAACCTTGGCCAGCTTCCAGGCTATGTCTGGCCTCTCCATACTGGTCAACAAACTGGTCCCACAAGGTGAGGCCAAGGCAGCTTGGAGGAGGGGCGGCCCGAGTGGGCTGAGTGGCCGACAGCTTGGGCCACTGGCTTCCCTGGCCGTGCTCACTGTGCTCACCCCCTGGGTCCTTCCCCTCCCCGGGCCCAAGAACCTGGCGCCCCCATCCAACCCCCCCCATCGGCCCCCCACCCATTCCCCCCGAGGCAACTGAGGTTCGGAGACATGAAGCCAGGAGCCGGAGGTCACTCAGTTAGCAAGTGACAGGGCCGGGAGCGGACCAGACTTCAGACCAGAGGCTGGGGCTGAGGTGGGAGGAGGGGGAGGCCGTGAGAAGCTTTAGGTTGCTGGAAGGGAGGCAGGAACCCCACGTCTGGTGCACCCTGGGGTTTTTCTTCTCCCTTGTTAAAGAAGCCAGAGGCATTTGTGTGCAGAGTGTTGGAGGGCCCTTGTCTTACTCTTTTCTTGCTGAATGAGGCTCTAATGCCCTGAAAAAGCCTCTCAAGTCTCCTCTTATGGCTCCAGGCAGGGAGGCTGGTGGAGGGGCAGGGACAGGCAGTGGCGGCAAAGCCAGGAGGGAGGCAGAGGGGCGGCCAGCATCCAGGAGGGGCTGAGTTGGGGCGGACCGTCTGCCAGGAGCCCAAACAAGCAGCAAGAGGCAGCTCGGGGAGAGAACTTGCAAAAGGCCAGTGCGGGACGGGTTATGCGACTCTGCGTTACAAATGTGGGCGGGAAAGCTGAGGCCCAGCCCACGGGCCGAGTGGCTCGGGCCTCGGCTTCCCGCGGCTAGGGCTCCCGGGAAAGCCAGAGTACCCACAGGGGGGGCTGAGAGCCCTCCCGAGCCACCCCAGGTTGGCCCACCCCAGGCCTGGCTGGGCTCAGGCCCCGCCCCCCCCCCGGCCCACCCACCATCCTGCCCACACCCCCCATGGGCACCTGGGTGCAGTCAAGGAAGCCTTGCGGGAGAACCCAGCCCCTCCTCTCCAGGCTGACCGAGCACCCCTTCGGGCAGACCCCACTGTCACCCTTTTCCTCTGCCCAGATTGGCAGACCCTGCGCATGGTCTTTGCTGTGCTGGGAAAGGGATGTTTTGGCGTCGTCTTTTCCTGTGTCTCTGTCTACAAGTCTGAACTCTACCCGACTGCACTGCGGTAGGCTGGGCCGCGGGCTGTGCCCTGGAGGCCGGGGAGGGGGCCGGGCCCCGGGTGTGCCAGAAGGGGACGTCCCTGGGGAGGCCAGCGGGGAGGGCAAAGAGGGGGCTGGGCATCCGGGAACACACAGCAGAGGGTGAGGAGGCCCCTGGCCCCAGCTTCCTTCCTTCCCCCAAAGGCTCATCCTCAGCCGGGGCTCCCAGAACAGCATTCCCCCAGAGTCTCCACTGGGAAGGCCCTGGTGCCATGGGGCCCTCAGTGATCAGAAACTGTTTTGATCCCCAGAACCTTCTGTTCGGGTGAAATCTTATAAGAACCCTCAGCAAGACCAAGAGCTGCCCTAGTGAAGTGCCCTCCGTCCCCCCACTTGCTTCCCACTGTCCCCTCCCTGCCCCAAGAGAGCCCTGAGTCACCTTGCAACAACCCAAGGGCACCACGGGCCACAGATGGAAAACCAGTGGTGTAGAGTTAAACTATCCCCTCATCGGGCGGTTGGGTAAACTGAGGCTCAAGGACCTGCTCGCAGAAGGGTGAGATTGGACCCAGCGCCCTAGAGCCCTAGCCCAGGGCTCTTTCCCTCATCATGGTGCTCACGCACCCTCAGCCCCTCACTTCTCCCCCGCCTTCCACTCGTGGCGTGGACCCTCGTGTGTTGATTTTGTTGACGTTACATAGAAAGCCTGAGCTGAGAGCTCAAGGGCCTGGCAGGAGGCCTGAGGCAAGCCCCCCCGCTTACCGAAGACCAGGAGAAATGGGGTGGGCCCTGGAGCATCCATGAAAGACCCTGGTTGTTCTCAGGAAGCAGAGACCCCGCTCTGGATGGGAAAATCCACGTGGGTTCCACGGAGAAGGTGGTGCAGGGAGAGACCTTGTGGTTGTGCAGCTCCCTTATCCCAGCTTTCCCTCCCCTGGCCCAGCCAGATGCTACCACCCACCCCACCCCACAAAGCCCCCTTCTCGAGAGTGGCGGCGGCCACAAGGGTCTGGGCCCCTCTCCACCCACAGGATGACAGCAGATGGCTTCCTGCAGTCGGTAAGTCGTCTGGGGTCTGTGATAGACCCCCTGATCAGGATGACTCAGCACAGCCTGCCCCTGCTGGTCCCCGTGGTCTACAGCGCTCTCCCCATCACCTCCAGCCTCCTTCTCCTGCTCTTCCTCCCGGAGACCCAGGGATTTCCACTTCCCGACACCATCCAGGACCTGGAGAACCAGTGAGTGACCCCCCCTGCCTCCCCCCGCCCCGGCCGGGCTGCCAGGATGTCGCCGGGCAGGGCTGCAGATGTGGGGACAGGCTCCCCTCAGCCCCGGGAGGGGACAGCCCAAGGGGGCAGGGAGACGTGCTGGACGAGGAGGGCAGGAGACGGGCTGTGGGCTCGTCAGCGAGAGGGCACCTGCGTGCTGCGTGCTGACCGTGTGCCCGAGGCACCGGGCACGCGACCCGGGCGCCTCAAGGCTTGCGTCTGAAACCGCGTCACCATTACGACCACCACGCTGCCAGGAAGAGACGATTTCCAACCCTGTTTACCGGAGGCTCGGAGAGACGCAGGGGCTGATTCAGGGTCTCGCAGGTAGAAAGGGATCGTCCCTGTCCCTTGGGCAGGAAAACGGAATGATTACGAGCCTGACCCGCAGCCAGGCTGCCTGGGACTGAATCCCTACCCCCCAGGCGCTCACTCACCTCTCTTACCGAACTCGCTCACGAGGACCAGGACGGAGCCGGCCCTGACCGCGCTCCTTAAATCTTCCGCTAGGAACTCTAGGCCCAGGCAGATGAACAGGCCGTTTCTCTCCGACCCTCTGGGAAGAGATCATGCTATTCTCACGTCGTCCTTGGAGGGAACAGAAGTGAGGAAACGTTCCTCTGGTTTATTTCATGGCCAGAATCACTACGCTCTGCTTCCTCATTTGTAAAATGGGCCTTAAGGAAACAAAACAAAACCCAGCCAAGCTCAAAGAGAGGTCTTGAAGTTGAAGCGATTATATTAAAGCGCGGAGAACAGCGCCTGGCCCGCAGCACAGGCCCACCGGGAGTGTGGCTGCTGTGTCCTGGGTGAGGGTGGTCCTGGGGAGCCCACAGGCTGAGCTGGAACCAAGGTCATGCTAAGGGGTTTTAATATAGCATCTTACTGTTTCAATATAGCATCTTACTGTTTCAATATAGCATCTCATTTAATCCAAACAACAACCCCACAAGCTACTGTTATGTTCAGTTTCACTGCCAAGCGAAGATACAGAGGGGCCATGTAACTCGCCTAAGGACACTCAGCCAAGAAGCAGGGAAGCCGGGACTTAACTTACTCTTTCAATTTTGGGGGGACCTACTGTGTTTCGGGCACTGTCTTCCGCATGGGGAACACGGCGGAAAAGAAAACCGCGATCTCATAGAGCTTACGTGCTCGTGAGACTTGACCCCCAGCCCTGCCCTCCAAGCTCCCCAGCCATGTCACCACACACCACTCTGTCTTTTGATTATCCTAGGAAATCGGCAGCGGCCACGGGCAACCGGCGAGAGGTGGTCGTTACAGAAAGTACCTCGTTCTAGAAATTCTGCCTGCGTGGAGCCCCTTTGGCCAAAGATCCCCACGGAGGGAAGCGCCTCCTCTCCAACTGAGGGTGGAAGAAATCGGAAGAACCTTGAGAGTTAGGCGGGGCCGGGGCTGGGCGGCTGGGCGCTGAGGCCAAAGGCTGCTTTCTCCCCTCACTTCTGTTCTCCCCCCACCTCAGCCCTGAAGAGCCGAGTCCGGCTGGCTAATCGAGTCCACACCACTAACAAGAGGGGTCCTTTCTCCTCCCCGCTAGGCTCCCGTCTCCACACCTTCACTCAGAACTCCTGACACTTCACTGACCCGGGCGCCACAGTTTTCTCACCTCCAGGCTACCAGAGTGGATCACAGGGCAGAAAGGGAAGGGTCTAGACAGACCTAGGTTCCAATCTCTTCCCCATCCTCTGCAGAGTCCTCATCTGTAGAATGGAAACAATCATGAAACCTTCCTCCACGGGGCAGGCGGTGGTGGGGACAGGGTGAACAGATCTTAGCACGGCTGAGAGTCCGACAAATAACACCTGCTAACGGGGCTGCCGGGTACAGGTGTTCAGGTTGTGCACTGCCCAAAGCACCAGCTGAGGAGGCATGTGGGGGCTGAAATCCAGCCTGGGCTCCGCTGGCACAGAAAGGAGTTGTTTTCATCCCCTGTGGGAGGAAGGCTTTGCAGCACCAAGAAGGCAGAGTGACCCCTGGTTCCCGGGGGAGGATGTGATCGGCTTGTCTGAGGAATCCCACCCATTGACAGGGCACTGATGCCCCCTGCTCAGGAATAATAGGAACGGCACCTGGTTGCTGGCTGAAAAGTGTTTTTTGCTACGGGACCCTATCCGCGGGAGCAGGAGGGGCGGGACTTGGAGTTCGGCCACTCGAGACCCTCCTGGATTCCCTACCTGTCAAGGCAGCACATAATATCAGGCTTTAATCTGAGCCCTTACACCACAAGGGCACCCCTTGCTTGTCTGTCTATCTCAGTGGGTCGCCTTCGCCTAATTCACGTAAAGACCCTCCCTGTGGGGGCAGCAGCCCGTGCCGCTAAAACTGTGGGATCACTGAGGCCGACCCCCTGGTTTAGAGGTGAGGAAACTAAAGCTCAGAGAGGTGGAGTGACCAGCTTGGAGTCCCACAGCCGATCCCTGGCCCGGCTCCCAGTCCAGCCAGGGCTCTTGCCCCCACCCCGGGGGCTCCTCACCCCCACCTCCAGCCATCCAGGCCTGACATCAGCAGCCCTGTCACATCGTTACTCCCACACCCTTCCCTGGGGACCCAGACCCTCTAGACAACTGCCCGCTCCTCGGACGACCCAGGGAAACCTCAAGCCGTGGATTCCCCACCCCAGGCATCCCCACAGCCCTCTGTCACATCCGACTCCCACCAGGCTAATCAAACACCACTCAAATCATACTGCCCGTCTGCTTAAAATCCTCTGGTGCCTCATCATAAAGATCACACTTCCCCCGCCCACAGGCTCCTACGGGTCCCTAGCCTTGCTTCACATGTAATAAATTTTTAAACATTCAAATCATGGGACGTATGTTCTTGGATCCTCATGGAGATCAATTAGAAATCAGTAACAGAGAGATATCTGGAAAACTCCTTCAAACATACTTCTAAATAACCCCCGGGCTAAGAAGCAATCGCAAAGGAAATTAGAAAATATTTTGAATGAGAATTTTAAAAGAGGACATATCAAAATCTGCAGGATGAAGCTAGAGATGTGATTCAAGGGAAATTTGTATCATTAGGGGGTTGTATTAGAGAGGAAGAAAGTCTCAAATACCTCAGCTTCCACCTTAAAAAGCTAGAAAAAGAAGAGCTGACTAAAACTTAAGTAGGCAAAGGAAAGGAAATAAACAGAAATCAGAGAGACAGAAAATGAGAAAGAAAATTAGTGAAACTGGAGGCTGGTTCTTTGGGAAGTCAATAAAATGTATAAATCTCTGGACATACTGATCAGGGGGGGAAAAAGGAGGAAAGAAGGAAAAAAAGAAGGAAAGAAAGACAAGGAAGGAAGGAAGGGAGGAAGGAAGGAGGAGGGAGGAAGGGAGGGAGGGAGGAAGGGAGGAAGAAAAGATACACATTACATATCAAGAGTGAAGAAGAAAGCATCATCACCAACCCTACAGACATTAAAATGATAAGGGAATATTACAAGCAACACTTTACCCACACATTTGACAACTCAGTTGAAATTAACAAATTTCCTGAAGGATACGAATGAGCAAAGTTTGCTTAAGAAGAAATAGATAGCATCATTAGCCCTAAGTCTGTTAAAGAAACTGAAGTTGGGGCACCAGGGTGGCTCAGTCCGATGAGCGTCCGACTTCAGCTCAGGTCATGATCTCACAGTCTGAGTTCCAGCCCCGCGTCGGGCTCTGCGCTGACAGCTGAGAGCCTGGAGCCTGCTTTGGATTCTGTGTCTCCCTCTCTCTCTGCTCCTCCCCCGCTTGCGATCTGTCTGTCTCTGTCTCAAAAATAAAAACATTAAAAAAATTTTTTTTTAAATAAAAAAAATTAAAAAATAAAAAATAAAGAAACTGAAGTTGTGGTTTAAAACCTTTCCAGAGGAAACTCCAGGCCCAGAAGGCTTCCCTGGTGAATCCTGCCAAACACGTAAGCAAAAAAATAATACCAGTGATGCCCAAAATCTTTCAGAAGATTGAAACAAAAGATAACACTTCCCGGTTCATTCTTTGAGGCCGGCATTACCCTAATCCCCAAATCAGAAGAAGATATAACAAGAAAACTATAAACCAATATTTTTAATAAACATAGACATAAAAATTCTTCTTTTAAGACACGATTCTTTTTTTTAATGCTAATTTATTTTTGAGAGAGAGAGAAAGAGAGTGAGCAGGGGAGGGGCAGAGAGAGAGGGAGACACAGAATCCGAAGCAGGCGCCAGGCTCCAAGCTGTCGGCACAGAGCCCAATGCGGGGCTTGAATTCACAAACTGCGAGATCACGACCTGAGCCAGAGTCAGATGCTTAACTGATTGAGCCACCCAGATGCCCCCAAGACATTAAAAATTCCTAACAAACATTTAGAAAATTAAATCCGACATTATGTTAAGAAGGGCAATACATCATGACAGAGTGGAGTTAATCCCAGGAATACAAAGTTGGTTTAACATTCAAAACTCAAGATTAACAAACCAAATTATTGACGAACTATAGAAGAAAAATCATATGATCATCTCAATAGACACAGAAAGTGCATTTAACAGAATTCAACATCTATTGCTGATAACATTCAGCAAGTTAGGAAAACTAGTGAATTTCCTCAACCTGATAAAGGACATCTGTGAAAAACCTACAGGTAACATCGTACTTAATAGTGAAAGACTGAATGCTTTCCTGTCAAGATCAGGAATGAAGCTCACCACTTCTCAATATTGGTTCTAGTCAGGGCAATAAGGAAGGAAAAGATAAATAAAAGACAAGAAATAGATAAGAAAGGAAGACACAAGACTTGTTAATTTGCAGATGACAAAATTATAGGAAATCCTACGAAATCTACAAAATGTTACTAGAACTAAGAAATGAGCTTGGCAAGGTTACAGGATACAAGGTCAAGATACAAAAATCTATTGCATTTCTAGGGGCGCCTGGGTGACTCAGTTGAGCGTCCAGCTTTGGCTCAGGTCATGATCTCATGGCTTGTGAGTTCGAGCCCTGAGTCAGGCTCTGGGCTGACAGTTCAGAGCCTGGAACCTGCTCCTGCTCCGGATTCTGTATCTCTTTGCCCCTTCCCTGCTCACCAGTGCTCTCTCTCTCTCTCTCTCTCTCTCTAAAAAAATAAATAAATAATAAACGTTGGGAAGAACATTTTTTAAGTAATATAAAGGATAATCCAATTTTATTATTTTTTTTTCAACATTTTTTTTTTTTTTAATTTTTGGGACAGAGAGAGACAGAGCATGAACGGGGGAGGGGCAGAGAGAGAGGGAGACACAGAATCGGAAACAGGCTCCAGGCTCCGAGCCATCAGCCCAGAGCCTGACGCGGGGCTCGAACTCACGGACCGAGAGATCGTGACCTGGCTGAAGTCAGACGCTTAACCGACTGCACCACCCAGGCGCCCCAGGGATAATCCAATTTTAAAACAGGCAAGGGGCGCCTGGGTGGCTCAGTCGGTTAAGCTTCCGACTTCGGCTCAAGTCACGATCTCTCGAGTTCGAGCCCCGCGTCGGGCTCTGTGCTGACAGCTCAGAGCCTGGAGCCTGCTCCGGATTCTGTGTCTCCTCCTCTCTCTGCCCCTCCCCTGCTCACGCTCTGTCTCTCTCTGTCTCTCGATAACAAATACACGTTAAAAAAAAGTTTTTTTCAACAGGCAAAAGGTTTGAACAGATGCTTCACCGGAGAGAATACATGGACGCGCGTGCAAAGAGGCGTCACATCGGCGAACGTGAACCACACAAATGCCACCACATACCCGCCAGAATGGCAAAGATTGAAAAGACCAGGTGTTGAGGAGATTGTGGGGCGACTGTGGGAATGTAAAATGGTCCGGCCACTTTGGAAAACAGGGTGGCAGCTTCTGAAAAAATTACACGCACGGGGACTTGCACGCTCTATTTGCAACTTCCGGGAGCTGGAAACCAGCCAAACGTCAATCAACGGGTGAGCAGACAGATTTCAGTGTGTCTATGCAACGAATTACAATTCGTGTAAAATATATGTATAAAAAGTGCTAGAAAACGCAGGCTAAGCCGGGGGCCCAGAAAGCCGGTCTGCGGGTGCTCAAGCCAAGGGTGGGGGAGGGAAGGAGGGATTTCGAAGTTAGTGGCGACACACGGACTCTGGGGTGATGGGTGTGTTCATTTCTCCTGATTACGGAGGTGGCGCGGCGGCATTTCACTCCCTTGCACGTTTATTAAGCTTGAAAGAAAGCCTAGAAGGCGCGTTATCTGTAGGGAGCTCCCAGCCCAGGCCCGAAGGCCACACGTGCGTGGCCAGAGGCCGTTGCAGCCCCCGGGGGGAGGGGGGGTGTGCCATGAGTGCGAGGTGCCGGGTGGCTCTGCGGTCACACAAGAGACGGGGCCGGTCTTTCCGGGGCTGGTGGCCGTGGTGGGAAGTGTCGCCCGGATGCCGGGCGAGAAGGGGCCTGCAAGGTTTGGGCTGACGTGAACCTGATGGAGATTCCGAAGGATGGCCCTGCCTGGGAGCGGAGAAGGGGGGACAGAGCCGCGGGGCTGGGGGCGGGGAGCCCCGTCCGGGCCACTGTTGTGTCCCCAGGGTGCCGGTGGCACCCTGTGCGGAGAAGTGGTGGCAGGGAGGGGCGGGGTTTGGATGGAGCCCCTTGGATTTGCTGAAAGGTCGGGATGGAACTTGAAAGACGGGAGGAGCCGAGGAAGACCGAGGTTTTCTGTTCGCCCACCTGGTGGGGATTTACCCGCATGGGTGACACCTTTTCCCCCAGGGCAGAGTCATCTGGGGAGACCAGGCGGTGGAGGGGAGAGTCCGGTGGGCAGGCGCAGGATAGGGCTCAGTCCCGGGGAGCAGGGGCGGGGGGCGACGAGGCCACTCGGGGCCCAGAGAGCGTCGCCCGGAAGCTTTGAGCCCAGGATTGCCAAACTTCCCAAGTGTTCTTAAGTCACAATTTTTATGTGACATCTCCAAAATACTCAACGTTGGCTCTCTTGTTTAGAACACAGCATCTGGGCCACACCAGGTTGTCCAGAGGAGCCAAGCCACTCTCCCCTCCCAGCTGCGTCAGGAGCCACATGAGGACACCGTGGCCAGAGCGGTCACCCGGACCTTCCCAGGCCCCCCCGGCCAGCCTTCCCAGGACTGGGGTCGTCTGTGTGGTGAGCGGGACCGTTCCCCCAGCCGCCTGGGCCGCCTCCCTGGTGTCGGGACCTCAACACGGCCCACAGTGACGTTGTGACCTTCCCCCAGACCCTAGATGGCCCGATATCCAGTCGGTGGTGAAGCCAGAAAGCTAGGAGCTATGCTTAAAGCCTCCCTCTGTCACCAACTGGTCGCCAAGTCCCACTGCCTCCCTCTCCAAAATGTACCTCCCATCGGTCCGTGTCTGTCCTCACCTTCGCCCCCACCCAAGCCATCCATTGTCACCTCTCCCGTGGGGACCCCAGGAGCTCCTCACTGGCCCCTGCTCCCACTCGTGGCCCCGCCCCTCCGCACACACCATCCGCCGTGTGCTCCCCAGGGCTCGTGCCAGTGCCTTACAGGAAACCCTCCAGGGGGTCCCCACCCTCTGTGGGTTCTCACGAGACCCCTAGGACCCTCCTCACCCCCCGCCAGCTTCCCTCTCGCTCACTTGGCTCACGGCACCATGAACTTGGCAGGTCCTTGCCCACCACGGGGACCTCACGCACGTTGTTCCCCTCCTGCTCTGCTCTGCCTTTAACCCCTGGCCCCTTCGCAGCCGAGGTGTGAGTACTCGTCCCTCCTCGGGGAGGCCGTCCCCCCTGCTAGCTGAGTGGCCCTTCCCACCCCTCCCTGTTACTCCGGTGCCTTCCCGATTTCCTTCATTATCCTCATAGAATCTGTCCTCATAGGGTTAGCGGTTGGTGGGCGTGCTGCCATTGGGCCTCCGCCTCCCCCCTCCCTATACCTCACAGGCGGAACGCTTTTGAACTATTCTCAGAAGTCCCCAGAAGTTTGCTCCAGGGCCTGACTGAAGGTATTTTTGTAAATTACTGTTTGTTGGATGAATGAATGAGTGAATGAATGAATGGGAGCAGGGAGAGCACGAAGAGGCCAAAGAGAACATTCCAATGTTCCCTTTGCCTCCACCTGCTGAAAGTCTAGAGCCCTGCCCCCCCCCCCCGGTTGGCGGGGGACCCCCCCCCCCCCCCCAAATACCCTCTTCCACCCCCCCTCCGGGCACAGACATGAGATCGGGTTCCCTGCCCGTGTCCCTCGTGCCCCCCATGGCATCACTGGGAGGCACTGTGTTCTTTGGGTCCAGGAGGCGGCACGTGCCCTCACTGGGCCCCCAAGAACCCCCTCCCAGGGTGTCTCTAGCCAAAATGAAGAAAGAAAATCAATCAATCGGCCCTTCTCTGGGAGTGAAGCAGCAAAGATTGACATTTGGGGGCATTGGCCGCCGTGCTCTCCACTGTGTGTGGAGGAAAGAGATGTTCAGCGAGACCAGAGCCACGAGAGAAGCAGAAGCAGGGGACAGAGGTAGTATTGCAGCCCCAAGGCGCCACACCGCCAGGGCGCCCCCTCCTCCCGTTACCAAAACCCAAGTTTGGCTGCCGTTGCTCGTGGCTCGAAAGGCCAATACTCCAGAGAAGGGCTTCGACTGGAAAGGAGGATAAGCTTTATTCCGGAGGCCGGCCACCTGATTCTCGTCCAAAGGCCAGCTCCGAGGTTTCTGCCTGGCCCAGAGAATTCTCAAGGGCGTATGGTGATCAGTGGCATTTCTTGATTACGCGCAGACTCAGACGATACCAGCTGGGGAGTCGTCTCCGAGCTCGGAGGTTGAGCAAGAGGTTTGGTTGCTTGGTACCTGGGGGTCGTTGTGCAAGAGTATTTTGTTCTTTTTTGTTTGTTTGTTTGTTTGTTTTAATATTTATTTCAGAGGGAGAAAGAGAGAGAGAGAGACAGAGCACTTGAGCAGTAGGAAGGGGCAGAGAGAGAGGGGGACAGAGGATCCGAAGCGGGCTCTGTGCTGACCATAGAGAGCCTGATCCAGGGCTCGAATCCACGAATCCACAAACCATGGGATCACGACCTGAGCCGAAGTCGGACGCTCAACCGACTGAGCCACCCAGGTGCCCCAAGAGGGCTCTCTGTTTTTTTCCTGCAAAGGGGGACAAGGTTTATGGATGTGCAAAGGGAGGTCAGTACAGTCCCTTGTGTGACCTCAAAAAAAATTTTTTTTTTTTGTTAAAAGCTAGGCTAATCAGAAAGCCAAAGCCGCTTCAAGCAGACTTGGTGGCCTCTGTGGCCTGGGAACGTCCTGGTTCCTTGTTCCCCAGGGCCAGTGGTCTGCGAATCTCCAAGAAAGACAATTTGTTCCGTTGCAGGTCAAGGACCTAAGTCAGCAGGCAAGGAGTGTGTGAACCGGCTTCAAGTTAACCCTTAGGACCGGGGGCTGTGAGGTTACACCGCCCAGCTCATGTGAGTTGGGGCCCTGTCAGTCTCACCCCAACGTGCCTGACGATGCTGTGCTGGGACCTGGGGCCTGGCACCAACTGGAGGCGGGGCACCCACAGGAGCTGAGAACAGACTCCCCCCGCCAGGGATGTGACTGTCTCCATGAGGAACACACACACACACACACACACACACACGGCCACGTGGGACAA
Source organism: Panthera uncia (assembly GCF_023721935.1). Lineage (NCBI taxonomy): Eukaryota > Metazoa > Chordata > Mammalia > Carnivora > Felidae > Panthera > Panthera uncia. The sequence goes on along the minus strand of NC_064808.1, from coordinate 6,744,273 downwards.
TGGGCCTGTAACGGAAGGAGCAGACCCTCTGGGGCAGGAGGAAGCAGAGGAGACGGGACAGAGGAGGCCAGACTGTCCAGTCCCACCCAGGCCAGGGTGTTCTCATCGTTGTGGGCCAAACACGGCCTCCGTCTCCTCAACCCTCACCAGCTGAGGCCAACGGTGCACACGTGTGTGCGAGCGTGTGCAGATAAAGGCTGGAGACTGGCCTGAGGTTTCCAGGCTACAGAACCCTCGAGTATAGCCACAGAGGAAGAGTCGCAAGCCCCGTGGCAGACAGAGACGCCGACGGGGACGCGAAGTAACCAGGAGCCCGCAGGCCCGACCTTCCCTCCCCCGCCCCCTCCTGCCTTTTGTTCAAACAGCATGGACGCGGAGTGAGCCCGAAGGTCCAGCCGCCCTCACATCCACACAGGCGTTCCTTCTCGAAAAGTAAGAGCTCCTCGTTAAAGCGGCCAAGCAGATATCAGCCGTATGTGAAAAGGCGAATCACATGTTGACCCAGATTTACAGCAGCGTCACTCCACGGTGTGTCGGGGCCCGTCCTTCAACCAGCATCTATCCCTGCTCGATCTGACTCGGGGCCAGCCCCGGCTGCCCATGAACCCTTCTCAGGTCGGCTTCCAGGGGAGCCCAGGTGTCTCCCTGAGTCCTCACTGCCAGGAAAAAAAAAAAAAAAAAAAGGATATTAATAACGCCTGCTGGGGACTGTTACAGGTGATCCGCGCCAACTCGCTTTGTCCTGAGCTTTGTGAGGTCAGAACCACGCTCACCCCCATTTTGCAGAGGAGGAGACTGAGGCACAGAGAGGTTCAACTCCTTTCCCAAGGCCACACAGCCCGGGCAGAACAGGAATCGAAATCCAGGCGGCCTGTTCCAGAGGCTGTGTGCCTAACTGCCTCTCGTTTGGGGAGGGTTCGTGGGTTTGTTGAAAGCACGGCTGGCACTGGCTGCTCTGATGGCAGGCCGTGTGCTTCCCGTCCCCAGAGGCAGAAAAGAAAACTCCCGATCACCCAGTGTGCTTGCACGCTGCTGGCCAAATCCCGCCGCTGTGCTTTCCGGCCAAACGAGAGGGATTTTGCCAAAATCCGCGGGACACCTGCCCGAGCCCTCCCCCCAGCTGGTCCTGGCATCCGCCTAAAATGATTCCGCCTAACATTAGGCTGCCACTCGCAAAACCAAACAGGGTCAGGGCCCTGCTAGAGGATTCGGTGTTCCTAAAATGCAGCTAAGGCGGCTTCTGACTTCTTCAGGAAAGATGCTGGAATCCTGAGCTCTGGGGGCCCCCCCGAGGCAGGGCTCCGGGCACTGGTGGGGGCAGGAGGGTGGGGGCGGCGTTTGCACCCGGCCTTGTTAAAATGTGCCAGCCGGTGGCTGCCAGCGGCGGGTGAGACCCTCCACAGAGCGAGGCAAAGTTCAGCCCGTCCGAGCAGCCCGCGCTCTGACGAGCCTTATTCCGACGGCTGGTTAACATCTCTCTGTTGAATTTTAACACGAAATATCTTTTTGACGCAGCAAGGAGAGCGAAGTCCCTTTGGCGAGGGAAGGCCAGACTTGCCCGCTCCGCCAGGCACATGAAAGGAAGGCTGCCCAGCGCTCTCCTTGACCTATTTAGAGCGCATTTGTTCAATGGGCCAGGGGGTTCCTGAGCCAGGGGGGGCTCCTGGGCCTCGGAGGCAAGGGACGGGAAGCAGGGCTTCTGTGGACGAGGGCCAGCTGGGTACAAGGCAGGTCCCTCGTGGTGCGGCAAGCCGTGGGGGGGGGGGGGGGGCGCGGGCTGTTCTGGGGGTGGCTCTGGAAGTTGGCTTGGGGAAGGCCCCGTTTCTGTCCGAGGAAACCGCTTACTGAGCTTTTTGGCAAGATTAAAGTAGAGCTAAAATCTGGTCCAGTGGGACGGGAGGCTGAGCTGGCAGCACAGAGAAGAAAAGGGATCTTTTCCCTGGTCCCCAGTGAGGGGGGGAGTGGAGGGGGAGGGTGGTTGACAGGGACTGAGGAGGGGTTCCCCTAGGGAGGTGCTGAGCTGGGAGACGGGGGCCCTGGCGCTCAAGGAAAAGAGGACAGGAGGGAAGGGCCGCTCATCGGAGGGGAGCGGGGCCCCAGTGAGAGGGACAGGGGCGCCGAGGCTGGGACGCTTGCCATGAAGTTTTCCGTGGCTTCCCAGCATCCTCCTTTGCTACCCTCCAGCCTTCGGCCAACCTCAGGAGTTGGAAACATAGCGGGGGCGCCTGGGTGGCTCAGCCACTTGAGCCACTGGCTCTTGGTTTCAGCTCAGGTCACGATCTCATGGTGTGTGAGTTCGAGCCCCGAGTCGGGCTTTTGGCTGATAGCGTGGAGCCTGCTTGGGATGCCCTCTGCCCCCCGCTCTCTCTCTTCCCCTCCCTTCCGCCTCAAAATAAATAAATAAAGTCAAAAGCATAGCTGCTGGGGCTGGACGGACCTGGGTTGGAGTCCCGATTCTGCCACAGAGTACCTGGGTGGCCTAGACTCACCTCTCTGAGCCTCAGTTTCCACATCTGTAAAAATGGATGTAAGACTGGAATACCTAATTGGAAGGGTTGTGCGAAGGATTAAACGGGTTAACACAGGGAGAGAACGTAGGATCGTGTGCGACACATAGTGAAGACTCAGCGACCATCGGGTGTCATCCCCACAAGCGACATCGTCATGGAACACTGAGGCGTCTCTCAGCTGTGCTGGGGGGAGTTCTGAGTTGAGCCCGTGGCCACATTTGAGGCACATCTTGCTGGCGACGAGGAAGAGAGGGGCCACTGTGTTTGTCCAGCAAGGAAAGCTCCAGCCTTTCAGAACTGCCCAGGATAGCATTTTGGAACAAGTTAACACAAGCCGGAGACCAGATCCTCAGACGTTCTGGAGAAGCTGGAACTCTAGGCACCGCCGCGTGCGCTGGGGGGTCTCTGGAGAAGGTGAGGACCCTCTGAGAACCACGACTTCTTGTCCTGGAAACGACCCTGTGAGGTTGGGGGCGGGGGAGGGGGGGTCCATGATGCTCTTTCCCCAGGTGGCGAACTAGAAGCTCATCAAGCCAAGTCCACGGAGACCACGTGGCCCCTGCCCTGCCCTGCCCGGGGCTCTGATCTGCGAGCCCGTTCCCGTTCTAGGCACTTTCCTGGACACGATGACTCAGACCCGGCCCTTAGGAGGCATGTAACCCGTTATCTGACAGACAGAAAAGCTCGAGACCACGGCAGGGGCAGGGCTATCATGGAGCTGTGCAGGGGCAGGAGGGGAGAAGCTTGGAGGGAGGGGTGGGCTCGGGCTGGTGGGGTTGGTGGCAGTGGCTCTGCCACTTCTTGGACAGAAGAAACAGCAAACAAGGGAAGAGAGGGTGAGGGGCATTTCTGGAACGAGGCGTGTTCAGTGGGGACCGGGCCCAGGCCACGTGAAAGAGGCAGCCAAGTGAGGGCTCTGATGATGGGCCTGGCGGGGGTGGGGGGAGATGGGGGGAGGAGGGCTCCAGGTGGCTTGGCCTTGGCTCTGAAGCACCAGGGTATCAGCGAAGGCTTTGGGCAAAGGGGACAAGCTGGAGGCTAGCAGACATCCTCAAAGGCACCGACCCAGAGTGTTGTCCCGGGATAGCCATCCTGTCTTAAAGAATCCAGCCCGTGGAGGCGAGGGAAGGGAAGAAGTTTGAGAGTGGAGGCTCAGAGGCCACATGAAAACGAAACTCTGGGGACCCCGGAGGCATGAGCAAACCCAGTGGGTTCTGGCTGCCGCCTCCTCCTCCAGCCGCCCGCCTGGATTAGGCCGAGCCCTGTTAGCCGCCTGGGGAATTTGCTGAGTCACTGACGGTTAGCAGTCCTGCCTGCCCTTTCTCCTGCCTGGCCTGGGACCAGAGGCAGCTGCTGTCACCACAGGACATCGGGGGTTGGGAGGAATCGCAAAAAAAAAAAAAAAAAAAACACCTGCCGAACGATCCGGCCAGAAAGATGTCCACGGCGCATCCCCGGGTCCAAGAAAAAAACCCACGTTGGCGAACAGCTTTGGCCTGTGCCCGTTTGCGGACCGTCCGCAGGCTCCTAACGCCTGAAACTCACCAAGGCTGGCTCGGGGCACGACAAGCCTTCCCGCGACACCACCTCCCCCTCTGTCTTCTGCCCAGTCGCCTCGCCCTCCGCTCTGTGACCCTCTCTTCGCCCACCGCCGTGATCTAAACCACCCATTTTTCTCTTGGGCCCCCAAAAATGGGAGACCGAGGGCTCCATTTGAAACCTCATCTTTTTGCTGTGAAAGGTCGCTCCCCAGGTGAGCTCCCCGGTCCTGGACTCGAAGTGCCTCTCAGCCCTAATGACATCAAGGGGCCGACCCACCCACCCAGCGACATTATCTTCAGTCTGCTTCCCTTTTTTATCGGGCAGAAGATCTTGGGCTGAGATGGAAATCAAAAGATTCCCATGCTCTAAATTTAGCGCTGTTTGTCTTTGGAAACGCTTTTCTTTCTCTCTGGGTACGTAGTTCCATTTAAGCTGTGGGGAGAAGGCCTTGTCAAAAGTTCCTCCCAGGCTCTGAACACCAGCCTCCAATCTGACCAATCTCTGGCCATAGAGCTCCTTTTTAGTCCTTTCAAATACCTTGTTAAGTTGCAGTGGCGACAAACGGTACGTATTCCCGGCGCCATCGACCTGCTCCAGGGATGTGAGAGGTGCTCCACAGACAGTGTGCAAAGGGTACCGCCCTCCCAAGATCCAGAGCCACTCCCAAAGATGGCCAAAAGAAAGAGGTCTTAGACACATGCCCCGAGAGCTGGCACCAGACGCGGGGGACCCTAGCTGCCAAGGGGGTGCAACCCACACTTCTGTCCCACCATGTTTTGGGGCTCCCGACCCAATGGTTGAGCTGTCTGCCTATGCAGGAACCGATAACCCGCATGCCCCTCCCTTGTAGACGGGAAGTCAGGCCAAGTTCTCAGGACAGGAGACTGGACAAGTCTCTTGTCCAACGAGAAGGCCATAGCTGTCCCTGGGAGGGGAAGGTTCCACAACCGACGGGAACCTGAATTCACGAGAGTCTGGATTTAGAAGGGAAGGGACAGTGTGAAATTTTACGTTCCTTTTCAACAGGGCTCTGCAGGGATCCGGGAGAGCTGACTCTGGTAAGAATTCTTACCCTATGGAGGCTTCTGGCAGTTTTCCCAGGGCCGCCTGCAGTCTGTAGCCATGGTTCCCCGGGCAGGAAGTGGCACCACCTGGGGCCTAGAAAGGTGTTCCAACGGGCCCCCGAGCTTGGGTGATGGGATTAAAGAAGCCCTTGAAAGGGCCCCTGCGTGGCTCAGTCGGTTAAGCGTCCGGCTTCGGCTCAGGTCATGATCTGGCGGTTTGTGAGTTCGAGCCCCGCGTCGGGCTCTGTGGTGACACCTTGGAGCCTGGAGCCTGCTTCGGATTCTGCGTCTCCCTCTCTCTCTGCCCCTCCCCTGCTCGCGCTCTGTCTCTGTCTCTCAAAAATAAATAAGTGTTAGGGGCGCCTGGGTGGCGCAGTCGGTTAAGCGTCCGACTTCAGCCAGGTCACGATCTCGCGGTCCGTGAGTTCGAGCCCCGCGTCAGGCTCTGGGCTGATGGCTCGGAGCCTGGAGCCTGTTTCCGATTCTGTGTCTCCCTCTCTCTGCCCCTCCCCCGTTCATGCTCTGTCTGTCTCTCTCTGTCCCAAAAATAAAAATAAAAAACGTTGAAAAAAAATTAAAATAAATAAATAAATGTTAAAAAAAATTTTAAGAAGAGGAACAAGGACACAGAGTGTGGGGAGAAGAGAAGGGGCCAGCAAAGGAGACAGAAGCGTGTGTGGAGAGTGGTGGCCCAGAGGGAGAAGGGCCAGCGGCTGAGATGGCTCAAGTAAGAGGAGCCCTGAAAATGTCACCGAATGCAGCCGCAGCAAGGTCACTGGGGACCAGGGTGTGACAGGGACAAAAAGTTGATGGGAATCAATCCAAAAAAGAAGGAGGAATTGGAGGCGAATGGCAATAATGCTTTTGGGGTCTTGTACCTAAAGAGTAGCAGGAAAAGAGGTGGGGGCCAAAGACAGGCATTAAAAGGGAGGGGGCTTTTCTGAGGATGGGAGGGAGAGTGGCAGATTGGGGGGGGTGGTTAACTTTTAATTTCTTTTTTTAAGTAACCTCTACCCCCAACATGGGGCTCAAACTCACGAGCCCGAGATCAAGAGTCACATACTCCTCCGACTGAGCCAGGCAGGCGTCCCGGAAAATGGCGTATTTGTACATTGGTGGGAACTATCTGGTCGGGAGGGGAAGGCAGTTGCCAAAGAGGCTTTGGGCAGGTGGAGAGGTGGGTCGCAGGGCACACGGCGAGGGGGGCAGGATGAGTGCGAGCGGGTGGGCCATCGGGCTGGCAGGAGGAAAGGCAGGATGCGGGGGCACCGAGGCAGGTGGGAGAATGAGACCGCTGGCTTCTCCTGACTTCTGTTTCCTTAGTGAAATAAGGAGAAGGGGCATCTTTTGCGAGAGGGTGGAGGAGGAAGGAGATATCTGAACAGAGGAGGCGGCACAAAATACAAGACTCTAGAAGGATTTGCACCAAGTATCAACAGTGGTGATCACCAGTTGGTGAGTTTAGGAGGGATCTTTGCTTTCTTCGCACCTGTCAATACGTTCTGAAACTTTTGAAAGGCATGTACATTAATTTTATAATCAAAAGAAACAGAAGCTGCTTTTTTTTAATGTTTATGTATTTTTGAGAGAGAGAGAGAGAGAGAGAGAGACAGAGTATGAACGGGAGAGGGGCAGAGAGAGAAGGAGACACGGAATCCGAAGCAGGCTCCAGGCTCCGAGCTGTCAGCACAGAGCCCGACTCGGGGCTCGAACTCACCAACTGTGAGATCATGACCTGAGCCGAAGTCGGGACGCTTCACCGGCTGAGCCACCCGGGCGCCCCTGAGAAGCTGCCTTTAAAACCAGCAGGAGCAAGTCTTTACGGAGGCTGCATTAGCTGTCCAAACCCGTGCTGGTCCCAAAGATGCTCCAAAGAAGGGTTCCTGGCCTCCGGCAACTGGCTGGAAATGAGACCAGTTGGACAATAATGAAAGGGTGCAGGCCAGAGCGAAGATGGGGCTCCACTACTAACTCCCAGGAGGGAGGCAAGAATAAGCAAGCAGAGCTCCCTGAAGGAGAAGGCCCTTGTGGTACGTTCAGGATGTGGCATTCCAGGCTGGGAGCACCAGCCAGGACGGGAGCAAGGCTAGGAGCCCGCGGAGCTGGCACAGGGCATGCTCGGGGTGGGGGGCACAGAGGTCAGTGACTGGGCAGGGGGAGAGTGGGCAAGACAAAAGGCAATGGGGAGGGAGTTACCCCTAAAATGGGTGGCCTCGTGCCCCAAAGCACAGAAGAAACGGTTAGGTCACTGTCATTGTTCCCACACATCATGCACACGTGTCTGGTGACACTGGGGAGACCTTGCAAGGGCTCGGAGAGGGTGACAGCAGAAGAAGCTTGGGGGCATCAATGGCAGCAGATGACGGGGGGTGCTGGGCCACACAGGATGGGAGGTGTGGGTTCAGATGGCTGCCCATAACTTGGGACACACACACACGCACACACACACACACACACACACACACAGGTCCCAGCAGCCCACAGGATGTCCCTCCAGCTCCTGCCTGTCCCAGGCAGGGGTGTGGAGGGCAGGCAGCAGCCTACGTCACAGTTGGGTTAATCTTCGACCAAGCCTTAACGCCTATTCCGTAAGGGTCACCTGGTCAGTGTTTTATTCCAGTCTGGGTGACTTCGGTCTCCACTTTCCCCACTTCCTTTATTCAGCTCCTCCTGGAGGTCCAGGGCCAGCTACGTCTCCAGAAGGATGCTGGTGGCTCAGGGGTCACACCTAGCAACCCCTGGTCCGAGTCGGAGGCACCCTGAGTGACATTTGCTGGGCGGGTGCCCGGAGAGTCCTGGCCCAAGGGCAGTGAAGCCAGAAGCCACTGCCATGCTCCAGGCTTCTCAGCTGACGAAGCAGGTGCTGCTGTGGGGGAAGCAGGTCGCCGGCCTTGGCCCCTTTGCCCTGGGCCAGCTTCTGTGAAGTGGGCACCTCCCCTGGGCCCCCTCGGCGGGCTCCATGGCGTTTTCTGAGCTCCTGGACCAAGTGGGTGGCCTGGGCAGGTTCCAGGTTCTCCAGATGGTGGCTCTGGTGGTCCCTATCATGTGGCTCACCACTCAGAGCATGATGGAGAACTTCTCGGCCGCCGTGCCCAGCCACCGCTGCTGGGTGCCCCTCCTGGACAACAGCACCGCCCAGGCCGGTGTCCCCGGGGCCCTGGGCCCCAAGGACCTCCTGACCGTCTCCATCCCCCCGGGCCCCAACCACGAGCCCCACCGGTGTCGCCGCTTCCGCCAACCCCAGTGGCAGCTCCTGGACCCCAATGGCACGGCCACCAACTGGAGCGAGGCCGCCACGGAGCCGTGCGTGGACGGCTGGGTCTACGACCGCAGCACCTTCACGTCCACCATCGTGGCCAAGGTGAGGGCCTCCCCTGACACCCTCCCCAAGTCCTGGCACTTTAGAGGCCAAGGGCAGAGCTCACACTTGACTGGGCTCAGCACGGCCCAGTCCTGGGAGGGACCTGCCCTCTGCAAGCCTCCTCACTCGCCACCGGTGCCCTCCTCCAGCACCTGCCCTACAGGGGAGTGGGCGGCAGGACTCAGCCTACAGACAGACACTGGCCCCTGGCTCCTGGAAGAGTGGGTGCTGCCCGTGACCGCCAGGCCAGCCCCGCTGCCCCTGATTAGCTGTGACACAGGCAGCTCCCTCCACCGTGACCCCAGTTCTCAGACCCCGGGGGGGAGGCATCAGGCAAACGCGGGCGAGTGGGAGGACCCCCCCACCCCGGCCAGGGGAAGGGGCCTCTCTCTGCAGAAGGGAGCGGCCCCGGGGGAATCGGGAGGTGACGCCAACTCCGGCTGGCGTTGCAAACCGGGTGAGGCAGGGGAGAGATGAGGCCAGAGAGAACTTGACCCTGGACCAGAGGGTGATGTGGGGAGGCTTAGCCCTGCCCCACCACCCTAGAGGTCACCGGGCCATCCACCCACGCCTGGTTCCCTCAGGCCTTCCCATCCTACGCCTCCACCCCTGCTTGTCTGGGCTCAGCTCCCCACTCCTCTCCCGCCAGTGGGACCTTGTGTGCGACTCCCACGCCCTGAAGCCCATGGCCCAGTCCATCTACCTGTCGGGGATCCTGGTGGGAGCGGCGGTGTTTGGCCAAGTCTCCGACAGGTGAGTACCCCCCCCCCAGTTCTAGAAGCCCCCTTTTCCCTCACGCCTCTGTGCTCCCATCTCCATGTGTCTCTCCCCTGACGCCTTCTGGCTCTGCCACTGAGGAAGCCCTGTACCCGCTCTAGGCCTTTGTTTCTGGGGTTGTAGAGGATCGTCACTCCTACCAAACACTTACTGCTAAAATCTGCCTAAAACCGCTAAAAGCTGTTGTTGAGCGCTCCTGCTGACGGGGAGCTCATTCTCTGCCCGGGGCCGCCACCTGGGCCTACAAGCCTTTCATGGGAGGGGGGGATAACTCGGGTCTGGACCCAAGAGTCACCGTGACCTCTGCTCAGACCCCCGTGGCCGGTGCCGTGGCGCCCCGTGGACCCGGCCACCGCCTGCCCATTTGTGTGCCCGCAGGTTTGGGCGCAGGCTGGTGCTGACCTGGAACTACCTTCAGATGGCCGTGTCGGGCACGGCGGCTGCCTTCGCCCCCACCTTCCCGGTGTACTGTCTGTTTCGCTTCCTGGTGGCCTTGGCCGTGGCGGGCGTCATGATGAACACTTGCACTCTCCGTAGGTCACCTGACCCGGGCCAGGCGAGGGAGGCTCGTGTGGGCTCCCAGGCTGACCCTTGAGGTCTCCTTGCAGTGATGGAGTGGACGTCCACGCGTGCCCGAGCCTTGGTGATGACTTTGAACTCCCTGGGCTTCAGCTTCGGCCAGGTCCTGATGGCCACAGTGGCCTACGGTGTGCGTGACTGGGCCCTGCTGCAGCTGGTGGTCTCCGCCCCCTTCTTCCTCTGCTTTGTGTATTCCTGGTGGGTGCCGTCCCCTGTCCTCAGAGAAGTCCCTGCCTACCCTCCACCCTGGGGGCAGGGACCAGGGGCGCAGGAGGCCAAGGGAGCCCAGCCAGAGGGGAGCCACGGGCCCGGCACAACTGGCGGCCACAGGTCCACGGTGCTCACCCACCCCGGACTGGGGCTCCAGGGCCGGAGACGCTTCTCCCTTCCTTGTTCCTCCCGGTGCCTCCTCCCCCTGCACTCATCCTCCCCCCTCCCCTCTTCCTTCCCATCATCTCTAGGCCTTTTCCCTCTTGACTCCTTGCTTGCCTTGGCATGTGTGCCTCTGGGCACATTTTCTGAGCCGAGGCACTAGGCCAGGCTGAGGGGTGAGACACAAATACAACACACACATACACACACACACACACACACCGCTCCTAGGACACGGCCCCAGTCAGCCTTATGTACTGACATTTTACTAAAAAGCAGGGACCAAGACCCAGTTGTCAGAGGGGACCCCCAGCCCCCCACACAGGGCTGACATATTAGAGAAGTTAGGAAGTGTCTGTGCTGCCCTGAAATAAATCAGGCATGGCTCTTGCCAAACTCCTGGGACATAGTAGGTGTATGGGAAATATCTGTTGGATGGATATCTGGATGGATGGATGGATGGATGGATGGATGGATAGATGATATAGATAGATGGTAGATAGATAGATAGATAGATATGATAGATATAATGGATGGATGGATGGATGGATGGATGGATAGATGATATAGATAGATGATAAATAGATATGATACATATAATGGATGGATGTATGGATCGATCGATGGATGAATGGATGGATGGATAGATGATATAGATAGATGATAAATAGATAGATAGATATGATAGATATAATGGATGGATGGATGGACCGATGGATGGATGGATGGATGATATAGATAGATGATACATAAATAGATAGATGATAGATACGATAGATATAATGAATGGATACATGGATGGATGGATGGATAATCTAGGTAGATAGATAATAGATAACAGGTAATAATAGGCAATAGATAATAGGTGGTGGGCAAGAAATGAGCTGAGCTGAGCTGAGCTGAACAGGTGGCTGGAGGGGTAAGTGGATGAATGGATGTCCTTTGGGACAGGGCTGAGCCCGGCTCATTCACACACAGACCCAGCAACTCTGGGTTTTTGGTTGGCCATCGTGGCCCCTGCAGAAAGAAGTCCAGCAGACGCCCAGGGGAGGACGGGGCACTGGCACCGGGAGGAGGGCTGACTTCACAGATCTCTCCAAGCCCCACTGATTGGAGCAGAAACGCTCTTAGAATGGAGCCCTGAGCAGCTAATTTGCAGTCACTCTGCAGAGCAGGAGACAGTCACGCTTCCTGCACTGGCTCTGAGAGGAAGCCATTCCAGCTGACGGGTGGCTTTCCGGGATGGCCGTTTGACCCCCGGGACCAACGGAGCGGAGGCTGGAGGGTAGAAGGCAAGGGTCAACGATGCAGATTCCGGGGCCCCCTTCCTGGCTCTCTGAGGCTGACGCTGGCTCACGGGGTAGAGCCTCACTTTTCCTGACAGACGTGCCCACCCAGGTGCCGTGCACGTGCCCACAATCGTGCGTCACCCACCACGTCATGACTTCAGCAAACAGCTACCGGGTGCCCACCAGGGGCGGGGCACTGGCTGATGCGGGGCTGACGACAGCGAAACAGGAGCACTGCCCCGCGGGGAGCTGGCAAGACACCCCACACGTGATGGCTTGACGAATAAGAGGGGGACCACCTGAGGGCGGGAGCCCATGGCCCGTGAACTCCCACCAGCTTCTCTGCTTCTCTTCAAAACCCATTTCTCTCCATGACAGGTTGTCTGCCTGTGCCGGCCCCACCCCCCTCCCCGTCTCCTCGAACCCGCCCGACCCCCAGGCTTCACCCACGACGGCCCTGGCGCCCGGGCTCTGCTCCCACTGTTCTTGGCCCCTGAATCGGAGGAAGGGTGCCCTCTCCCGGGCGACCTAACCTGCGTCCCCTGTGCCACATGCTGCAAACCCCGAATCCCCTCTCCAGACCTGCCCCTCCCCAGACTCCAGCCTCCCGTTTCCAACCCTCCGTGTGACATCGCCATGACTGATGTCTCGGATTCACAAACGTGAACATCTTCTCACACCTGCTCTTTCCCAAGGCTTCCCCAGCAAGGGCGGGGGGGATAGCAGCCCCCATCCGCCGGGTCCCAGGGTTAGAGACACCACATCACCTCCCTGTCCCTCACTGACCTCCCCGCCCCACCCTAAGTCCAGCAGGTCACTGGATCTTGTCAACTCTACCTCAAAAGTATGCCTCGAGCCCCCCTTCTCTCCCCTGTTCTAACCCGGGAGGACCTTCGGGCCCCACGCATGTGGAACAGGTGACCCCACGCCTGGCTGCTGGTCCCAGGGGAACGCGTGCCTGGCTGGGGGGCCTGCCTGAGCAGAGGCCTGGAGCCAGGAGCCAGGGTGGAATGGTGGGCGTGGCAGGGGCCTCGGTGGGCTGGGCCAGCGCAAGGGATCTGGGCCGACGTCGAGGGGTGTGGGGGCAAGGTTAGGGTTAGGAGCTGGGCCCTGGCATCGGGGTGTGGAGCCGGGATGCGTGGGGCCAGCTGGCATCCAGGAGACAGCAAGTGTTGTCCTGACGTGGGCGACCGGGCCACAGGCGAGACAAGGGCAGGGGCGGGTCAGGTGCAAGCGGCTGGTGGTGACAGGAATTGGTGGCTGCCTGGGTGCAGGTGGAGGGGGCTGGCGATGCCACGACCAAAGACCCTGCCCCAGGCCGGAGCCCCCGGTTGGGTGGGAAGCTGGGGAGGAGCCAGCTCGGGCAGGAAGGCGCAGCCTCGGGGGTGAACAGGAAGGCCACGGATGTGACATCGGGCAGGTGCCTGGCCTCCCTGGGGAGAGGTGGGGGACCCCAGTGGGCTTGCGGCTTGTGGCGGGCTTGCAAGACTACGGTCCTCACTGCACACAGGCTCACCCAGGCCTGCTTCCCCGGGGGGGGGGCCAGGGAAGGGCCACAGGGTCGGGAGGGAGGCCGGAAGGGGAGGATATGGACTCCCGACCCCAGTCTGAGGAAGAGAAGGAAAAAGGCAGAAAAGGTGGCCTGCGGGGGAAGGAGGGCGTCAGGTGGTGTGGCGTCCCTGAGCCTGGGGCCTATGGGCACCAGTGAGGCCACCCCCCTGGGCAGAGGGAGACAGAAGGGCGGTAAGGCTCACGAAGCCTGGGGCCACAGGCCGCACCCACCCACCCTCTGCCCTTGACCCCCTGCAGGTGGCTGGCGGAGTCTGCCCGATGGCTCCTCATCAAGGGCAAGCTGGAGCAGGGCCTGCGGGAGCTACAGAAGGTGGCTGCCATCAACGGGAAGAGGGCAGTGGAGGACACACTGACTGCAGAGGTGAGGCGGGGCGGGGCGCTCCCCCAGGGCTCAGCCCTCAGACCCTCTCCCTGCCCCTGCACAGGCCCCTGGGAGGGTGAGGGTCTCAAGGGGGAGGACCTGCCCGGTGCTCCCAATGCTGACAGTGACTCCCCTCCCGCCCCGCCCCACCCCGTCCCTGCAGGCCTTGCTGTCAGCCATGCGGGAGGAGCTGAGTGCGAGCCAGGCTCCTGCCAGCCCGGCTGCCCTGCTTTGCACACCCGGACTGGGCCTCCGGACCTGTGTCTCCACTCTGTGCTGGTAGAGGCCCCTTCACCCCCCCCGGGGCCCCAGCCTCTGCCTCGGGCCTGCCTTGGGCAGCCGGGAACCTGGGGTCAGGCCCTGACTGGCATCCAGGCAGGGGACCTCTACGGACTCTCCTCTTGCTCCCGCCTCCAGGACCAGGCCTGAAGCATTCCATTCCCCCCCGCCCCCCCCCCCCACTCCCCTGCTAGCAGTCAGGCTCCCAAAGGAAGCAGCCAAGGCCAGGTGGGGTCAGGCCGGGGAGAGGGGATGGCAGAGACCCCTAAGGAGGAAGATTCACAGCAAAGGCACTGGGAGAGCTGAGCTGCCCAGCAGGCCGAGGAGGCTGTTCGAGAATAAGCGAGGCGAGAAGGCACACCCACCCCAGTATTATCAGAGCCCGGGGAGCCAGTCTCACCCAGCAAGGACACAGGACAGGACACAGGACACCCAGAGGGAGGGAGGAAGGCAAACCCTGGCCTCTCCCCCACCCCACCCCACCCCCTGCACCTCCAGCCCCTCACCAGCGGCTCCCATTGGCCAAACCTAGCGAGGGGTGGCCCCGGGGGAGGGGGGAGGCCTGGGGCCAGGTGGCGCACAGAGACCAGCCCTCCACTACGCAGAGCCTGCAGGGGGAGGCTGGAGGCGGGTCTGAGGACCGACCAGCAAAGGAGCAGCCCCCACCCCAGCCTGACCCCACCCGCCCCGCCCCACCTGCAGGTTCGCCTTCGGCTTCACCTTCTACGGCCTGGCCCTAGACCTGCAGGCCCTCGGCAGCGACATCTTCCTGCTCCAGGTCCTCATTGGGGTCGTGGACATCCCGACCAAGATCGGCACCCTGGTGCTGCTGAACCGCCTGGGCCGCAGGTCCACTCAGGTGGCGTCCCTGGTGCTGGCGGGGCTCTGCGTCTTGGCCAACATGCTGGTGCCCCACGGTGAGCGGCCAGAGGCTTCCCTACCTCGGGGTGCTGAGCCAGGGACAGGGGCCCCTGCCCCCTCCTCAGAGGGTGCTGTTCTAGAGCAGGGGCCCAGTGGGGAAGGAGGCTGCTGGGGCATCTGGGACAGATGGTGACAGCCCGCCCCAGGCAGCAGGAACAGGGATGGAGTGGAGGGGGTGGCATCATGCAGGGGGAGGGGAGGGAGCAGGGGGCCAAGGAGGACTCCCAGGGTCTGGCTCAGGGTTATCGGGTTGGGCAGCAGTTTGGGGGGCAGCGAACGGAACCACGGTGTCACCTAGGATGTGGTGCGTGTGTGCGTTGTGGGGACACCCAGATGGAGGGGAGTCATAGACATTTGGGAGGTCAGGGAGAAGTCTGGCCCCCATCTGACCTCGGAGCCCCGCCACCAAGCTCGCTACCCCCTTCCCTGTCCACAGAGTTGGGGGCCCTGCGTTCATCCCTGGCCGTGCTGGGGCTCGGGGGCCTGGGGGCCGCCTTCACCTGCGTCAGCATCTACACTGGTGAGCTCTTCCCCACCGTGCTCAGGTGAGGCTGTGCCCGGGCCCGAAGAAGGGGTCACCCTGGGCTGCGAGGGCAGGGTGGGGGTGGCCTTCCCCAGCCCCGGATGTTCCCGCCGCCATCCCCCTCCCATGTGGTCTCAGGGCTGAGCAGGTGCATTCTGCCCCCCGCCCCAACCACTGTGCCTCCCTGGACAGAGTGGGGCTGGGCCGGGCTGGGAGGCCCTCACGGGTGTTTCCGGGGCTGCAGGATGACAGCGGTGGGCCTGGGCCAGATGGCAGCCCGCGCGGGAGCTATCCTGGGGCCTCTGGTGCGGCTGCTGGGTGCACACGGCCGCTCACTGCCGCTGCTCGTCTACGGAGCGGTGCCGGTGCTGAGCGGCTTGGCTGCATTGTTGCTGCCGGAGACACAGAGCCTGCCGCTGCCCGACACGGTTCAAGATGTGCAGAACCAGTGAGTGAGCTCGGCCCGGGGCCCGCCCTCTCCGCTTCCCCCCTGCCCCCCGCCCCCATCCGGTCACTGGGCAGAGAGAGAAGCAGAGGCACAGAAAGGGACGGGATTGGCCCAGAGTCAAACAGCACATCTTTGGGAGAGGGGAGACCAAGGGCCGGGGCTCCTGGCTGACAGTGTGGACTTTGTCTCCTGCTCTGGGCCGGAGGCTGGGCCACCCTCGGGGCCACCTTCAGAGGCGTCGAGGGGAAGGGAGAATGTAGTCGTTTGTTAAGAAGGACGGGCCGAGGGTGTGATGGGCGTTGCTGGGGGAGGAGGGGTGCTCACAGGCCCCAAATTCTACCACGAAAGCCCCTAGATGGCTGGCAGGCTGTCACTGCCCCCCCCCCCCCCCCGCTTCCCAGCACGTGCCCATTCCTGGGCCCCCAAGAGCAGGGCAGTGGTACCTCCTGAGACCTCAGGAGGGACCCAGTTCAGGGGTCAGAGGTCACTCTGCATGCACGAGCCACACCCCTCTTGTCTTTCACGTCTGAACAGGGCAGTGATGAAAGCGACACACAGCCCCCCAGGGCGCACTGTCCTGAAATCCACACACTTTTAAGCTCCCGGGCATTCTGCGATGGGACATTGGGAGAAGCACCCTCTCTCCTTCGGAGAAGGCAGGACGACAAAGGCCACCATCTCCAGAGGGTCCAGGGGCGGCCCCAAGCACCCCACCGGACCCTCCCTTGTGACTTCGAAAACGATCAAGGACCGGCAGGACCCTGTCTACCCCGTGCTCCCCTCCTCGCTGCTCACGGCCCCCAGCTGTCCACTGTTCCCCCCTCCCCCCGCAGCCCTCCCCCCCACCGAGCTTGGAGGCCACCATCATCCAAGGTCAAAACGTCCCAAACTCATCGCACTACCCTGAGATCTCCGCACAAGTCTCAGCTCCTCAGTTGTACCCAAAGGGCAGCTCTGGCCCCCGGTCACCCCTCTGCACACTCCAGCCACGGGACCAATCCTGCCTCGCCCCTTCTCTACCTACCAAACTCCTCTTCAGCCTCCCAGACTCAGGGCAACCGCCTCCTTCCAGGGGTGCAGCCCGAGGCCATAGCGAAACCCTTACCCACAGCCACGCACCTGTCTCCCACCCTGCCAGCTATGAGTTCCCAGAGGGTTGGAGTGGCCCCCTTGCCCCCTGATCTGACCCGGCCCCCACACAAAGCCTGGCAGGAGGGGCGTTGGGGGGGAGGCGACAAAAGAGTGAATAAAGGATCAAATGACTGCCCCTCCCTGACTCCAGTGAAGAGCCACAGTTGGGGGTGGGGCAGAGGAGAGTTCTGGGAAGCTCCTCTGGGGGCTGGCCCTTTCCCAGGCCAGCCTATCTGCCCTTTCCTGCCTGTGTTGTGGGCTAGGCACCGTCCTGGGCATCTCATGGCATCATCTCATCTCTTCCCGAGCCCTTCGAGGAAGATGCCCCATTTTACAGATGGGAAAGTAAGGCTTGGAGAAACCGATTGCCCATGACGGGCAGCTAGGAGGGACGGAATCAAGGGTCAGGCCCCGGTCTCCAGAGCCCAACCCTGGCTACGACACCCCCAGCCTGCCCTCAGGCCTCGAGACCACTGGGAGACAGGAGCACTCCCTGGCCTGGTCTTGTCAGCATAGCCTCGGGCCTCTTTAGGGGGGGATCGTGTCTTTTAGCCTTCTGCCTGTGGCCACCCCTCAGTGAAGAACCCCCCCCCCCCACACACACACACAAGGACAAAGGGGACAGGGGTGGGGATCACGTTTGTTAAGATGCCCAAAGGCAAGGTTGTCCCAGCCTGCCCTGAACTTTCCATCCTGTCTGCCTGCTGCCCGGCTGAGCTCCAGCTACTTCCTTACCATTGCTCAGCATTCTTGGGACCCACTGGTGTCCAGAAGCTTCCAGAAGAGAGAACCCAGGACTGGTGAGAGATGGCTCCTCCTCCCCGCTAGGGTGTCCTCCAGTTCACCAAGTGGTCAGAGCTGTCCCTCTGCCCACGTTCAGAGCAGCCTTGCTCCTGGCCCTTCCAGGCGCTCACGGTCTTCTAGGACCCGGGGCCGACCTGCTTCCAACATGTCTCCCCTCACTCAACAGGATCTGGAAGCTGGGAGGGTCCAGGACCCGGCCCCTCTGGGGCAGCAGGGGGTGAGCGTCATCCCCGTGGCAGAGTGGGTGCCCTGCAAAGGGAGAGGGGTCTCCCTTCACAGCGGTCCCAGGCCTGCCTTCTAGATGGGTGCTCCACTCAAGCGGTCTTCACTTGGGAGCCCCCAATTTACTGCTCACCACAGGGAGCACCTGCCCCCCAAGGCTGCAGGGACACCTGCAAGGGAAGAGCCCAGGAAACCGGGCGTGGGAAGGAAGTGGTCAACAGTCTCACAGTCTCATTCGCCCCATGGAGGTAGAGGCCTCAAGCAGTGGGGACAGGAAAGTGGCTTCAGACCCACTTTGGCCATCCTCCTGTCTCCAGCCAGGACTGCAGCTCTCCCAGAAGGGTGTGTGGGGAGGGCAACGCAGGCTCCTTCGGCTCCACATCCGCCTCCAGGAAAGGGATGTCCTTCCAGAAGAGTGCCAGGACTGGCTGACCTTGTGTTCCCTCCACCGGGGGTTTGGGTGGTAGGGCAGGTCTTCAAGGTCAAAGGGATCAGCTAGACTCCACCTTGAGCTTCTTCCCCAGCTCGGTCCTTGCTCCTCCCCAGGTGGAATCTCCTGGCACTTCCCTGATAGAACCAACTGTCAATGAGCGAGGTTCCTGGAATTTCAGTCACCCCCAGATGCTGTTTGGACACTCCTGAGGGTCAATGCCAGGCCAGCCAGACTCCAAAGGACCTCAGCTCAGGCCCAGGTGATAGGTTCAACATCAGATGCCCAGACGAAGGAGCTGAGACTGAAGTGACCATATCTTACAGACAGGTAAACTGAGTCAATGGTAGATTGACTCACAACCAACCCCTTGAGTGACAAGGAGCTCTTAGTCTCCTTACAAAGAGAAGAAAACACCCAGTCCTACACCCCCATGGCAATGAGCAGGACTGGGACCCATCCTTCCAACTCCTCCACTGTCCCTCTTTCTGGCCCCCTACTCTGACAGGCTGTTCAGAGCCATTCTAGAAATTTCTAGAATAAGAATGAATTTCTAGAAATTCTGGAATAGGAATTTAGAATTTCTGGAATAGACAAATAGAATTTCTAGAAACTTCTGGAAGAAGAACGTTCCCTTCTTGACACCGAGGAACTCCTGCCTGCCTCTATTGGTTTTCTTTGGCCAGTGACGATGGGGCGGGGGAACCTGAGATAAATTTCCATCCCTCGGGCAAACAGAACAGTAGCGGAAGACGTGAGCGCAAGGCCACGGCCAGCACAGGGACAGGATGTCCTGGCCAGACCACCCCAAGTCAGGGCCTCCCCCCAGGCTTCCACAGGGGGTTACAGCTGACCTCAGGCTCCTAGGCTGTGAGCAGCTGGGCAGAAGCAGGGCCCACGCCTCCCCCCAGATGGCTGGTTCAGGAGGGCAAGGAGAGGCCTGGTCTATGGAAATCCACAGCAGCTCCTGGAGAACCCGCTCTCCCACCAGTGACAGGACTCTGGGGCAGGGCTCTCAAAGGCCCCTAGGGGCACACCCCAGGGTAAGGAGGATCCTGAAACAAAAAAGCTTCATCCCAGGATGGAAGGAAGGACGAGGAGGTGAGGTTCCTGTGGACATCAAGCCCAAAGACCTGCCAGATGTCCAGGCCTAAACATGGACCGGACTTGTGAACTGGAAAATGTCACAAGAATGGGCTGGCCAGCAACAGAGCCACCTGTGGATGGGAGCAGCTTCAAGTGGCCCAGGGCGATGGGGAGCCAAGGGCACAAGAGAGCAGAACCAAGAGAGGGGAGCAAGATCCACCAAGCAGAAAGTGGAGGAGACCTGAGTGACAGAAGCACGGCTGAGTCAGGGCTCACGTGCCCAGCGGCATGGCGATCCCAAACTGCCACCTGGGAGAGGAAGACCATCCACCCTCCTCTCTCCTGAGGACGCTGGCACCTAACCCTCACCTAAGAGTTTCAAATCCAGACCCATCTCTCCGCGTGTTTGGGACCGTGGGCTTGCTCAGTGTCTCCATGAAGGAGCAAACGCCCTAGGATGAAGCTCCACTTCTACCTACAGCTGCAGGAGCTGCCCACAGTCAGCCCGCGAGCAGCGTAGACTGGGGCAGTGTAGACCGGGGCCCGGGAGGGGGTGGGTAGGCGGGGCGGCAGAGATTAGGTTCCAAATCCCTAGAGATGCAGAAAAAGCAGAGACCCTGGAGTTGGGCGGAACTGGGGGCAAATGTGCACTCAGCCCCTGGAGCCCTGGCCACCCAGGAACACCACCACCTTCCCCAAGGGCTGTAGCAAGACCCCAGCAGCCCCCAGAGGCGCGGGCCCGTTGTGGCCACTAGGGGGCAACACGATGCTCTTGCCTCTTGGTGATTTGATCACCTCCAGAGCTCAGGTGGGTGGGCTCAGCCAAGACCACAGACCAGCTGCTTACCTGGGCCGATCCTGGGGCCAGGAGGGACATGGGGGTGAGACAAAGACAAGCCGCCCCCCAGGAGCCCAAAGCCATGCTCGGCCCAAATCTTTGGAGGCTACTTACCAGCTCTCATGGGCCGCAATTCGGGCCCAGACCCCAGGCCAGAGCCAGGACCGATGTCCCAACGGTACCCACCCGGAAAAAAACTGCACAGGACCGTTGGATTTGGAAAGTTTTTGTTTTCTTTTCCCACACATTTCCGGGGTTGGGGTGTTTTCCAAGACTCAGACACATTTGTTAACAAAGAGAGAAAAAAAAACTGGGGGAGCAGGGAGCCCGTGGGCAGAGAAGTGACCCCAGCAGTCAGCGGGCGATGCCTCGCTCTCTCTCTTCCCTGGTGCCCGCGCCCCACGGGTGCCACAGGCTGCTGCTCGCGGTACCTAGATTATTTGTCTTTAATATATATCTGCATTTGCCTTTCCCCTCCCACCCGCCCCCCACCCCTGCTCCTCCAGCAGCTTCCCCATCAATGCACGTCGCCCGGCGGCACACAACAGAACAGGCCTTCGGCGGCCCGAGCCCCTTCCCTGGGCGGCACCAGGCAAGCGCCTCCTCCTGGTGGGCGGAGTCGGGGCGCTCGGGGCAACTCCCACTGCCCCGCCCCGCCCCGCCCCCCCACGCTGGGCCCCTCGGCCCACCCGCCCGCCCTTCTCCCACCGACTCTGGAAACCCAAGGGTAGGAAAGGAAGGGAGAAACCAGACACACGAGAAAAGAAGTGGAGAGAGGGAGGGTGGGGACAGAGAGACACAGCAAGCCTGGGATGGGGGCCGGAGGGCTTGGGAGGAGAAGGAAGGCAGGAGGGACAGAGGGCAGAAGAAAAATTGCGGGAAATTAAACAGGACGAGGAGTGGACACTTTACAAAACCCCCAGCCTTCCTTCCCGCCCAACCCCACCAAAATAAAACTACCCCCCCCCTTAAAAAAATAAATCAACCCAGGGCTGTGAGCACATGCCCTGCCCGGCAGGCGCAGGGCTGAGAGGGACAGACAGCCCCCGGGACTGACGGTGCCGCCGCACCCGACGGCAGGAGGAAGGGGACGAGCACGGGGTTTCCTTTTCTGTTTTTCTTTTTTCCTTCTTTCTTTCTTCCCTCTTTTTCTTTTCTTGCTTTTTTTTTCCTTTTTTTTTTTTTTTTTTTTTTTTTTTTTTTTTTTTTTTTTTTTTTTTGCGTTTCCTCTTCGTGAGAGAAGTCTGAGGCAGCCAGGGAGCGGGTCCCCAGAGCCCCCGGCAGGGAGAGGGCCGCACCCGCCTCCCGGGGCGGTCCCGGGAGGGGCAGCTGGCAGTGGGGCGCGGTGCCGGGGCTCACACGTAGTACTCCTTGTCTTTGTTCTTCTTGGCCTTGCTGGGCGTCTTGGGAGCGGCCGGGGCCTTCTCTTTGACCACTGCCCCATTGCTCTGGGCCGAGTTACTGATGTAGTTCCGGCTCTGGTCCACCTGGTAGGAGCCCTCGTCGCGGTTGCGGTACTTGTACATGGCGTAGAGGAGGATGAGGATACAGAGCGCCGCGGCCGCCACGATGCCCACCACCATGCCCGTGGTGCTGCTGGACTCCCGGATCACCTCCACCGCGCCGGGCGGGCCCCGCTCCCCGGGCCCCGTGGGGTTGGCTGTGGGCAGATGGGGGAAGCCGGGGGCGGAGGTCACGCCCGGGCGCAGGGGCGGGGGCCTCCGCGGCTCGAAGGACGTGGGGGCCCCAGGCCCCAGGGGCGGGTTCTCCAGCAAGGGCTGCAGCGGGTCTCGGTGGTTCATTTTGCCCGCGGGCAGGTTGGGGGCCGGGGCGGAGGGGGCCAGCAGCACCCCGGGGGCGCCCGTGGCCCCATCTGTCCTGAGGTGGGGCCGGGGAGCGGGTTTGCGGGGTGAGAGGAGGGTGGTGCGGTCCGTGACCAGGGGAAAGGTGGTGTAAAAGTCCTCGTCGTCCGTGGGGGGGAGGCTGGAGTCAAAGACCTCCCCGGACGCAAAGCCCGAGGCCTCGATGGGCTCTTCGCAGTCGCTGTCGTCCTGCTCGGCCTGGCACGGGCCCCCGGCGGGCGGGCGGCGGGCCGCGGGTGGGGGCAAGGTGTCTTGGGTGGCGCCCACGCCCGTGAGGAAGGGATAGAAGGTGGGGGGTGGGGGCACGAAGGGGGATCGGGTGGCCACGGGAGGGGGGTCTAAGGAGTCCTCCGTGATAATGGGCAATATTAACTCTCCTCCTAGAACAAGAGAGAGAAGAGAGAAGAGAGGGTGTCAGCGAGGGCCCAGGGCGCAGGCGGCTGGCACAGAGAGAGAAACAACAGCCTCACACACCCAAATCGGTTCCAATTGGCTTTGGCGGAGACTAGAGCGGGCTGGGCCCGCCCGCCAGCCTGCCGGCGCGCTGCGCTTTAAGCGGGCAGCGGCTCGGATGCCCTGGGCACCCCACGCACGGGCTCTGCGGCTCACTGGGTTTTGGTCTTTTGTTTGTCTTAAGAAACCAAAAGGAACAGAAAGGAAAGGAAATCGAAAAGAAACGGAAAAAAAAAAAACTCTACTGGTTTAAGGCTTAAAAACAGATAACAAGAGCAGCATTTAAACAAACCTAACAACAATATCTTTTAGGGTTTTTTTTTTTCTAGATTTTTCTCTTTTTTTGCTTTTGTTTTTTTTTTTTCTTTTGTTTTTTAAAAAAGAAGATAGCATACCACGGAATTCAGGCAACTTACATCAACAAATAGGCCGTGTGATTTTAGCATGAAGAAAAAAATTACAAACAGAGCTGTGTAAGCGGGTTCTCCCGGAAAAAATAAGAAAAAACAACTTTTCCGTACAACGTTTTCTGTCTATCTGTTTGGTATCTCCCTCCCTCGCTCTTCTCTCCCTCTGGACATCTTGCTTCCTCCTGTACGCTCTCTCGCCTCCCTCACTTGTGCCCTCTCCCCCTCGTTAAACACAAACCTAAGATCTGCACGGTGCAGGCTGGCTTGGGGAAACTGTTACCACCACTTGGTGACAGCATGGGAGGAAGGAGGGAGCAGTGGGAAGGAGGGCTTGGGGGAAAGGGAGGTACTGGCAGCTATGGAGGAATGGATACATGGGTGAGAGGACTTGAGGGGGGGGGATGGTCATGGGAAGCAGCTTTGAAGGTTAATTGCAGGCTGGCCATGGGAAGAAGAGAAAACTGAGGTGGGAGGTGACAAAGTCCACGAGAAAGAGTGGGGCAAGGAGGGGACAGGCTGGAGGAGGGTCTTGTCCCATAGGACTCTGGGAGAGGGTGTGAGAAGCCCTGTGGAGGCAGGGAGGTGGGAAGGCGGCGGGGGGGGGGGGGGGGGAAGGAGGGACGGAGGGAGGGAGGGAGGTGGACAGGAACACACGACTCCTGCGCTAACCCTAATTCCCCAACTTCCTCTTTCTTCACCCTCCACCTCTGACCCCCACTGGCTTCCCCCCTCCCCCTCCCCAGAACCCCCATGGGCCGCCAGGACCTGACCAGGGCTTGACTGCCTCTGGCCCTCTTATTATTCTTAAAACAATAATAAAACAACGGAAAGAAGAAGAAAGCAAAAAAAGAAAAGAAAATACATACACAGCCATCTGGGAAGGAAGCACTTGCTAACATAGGGCCCGGGGTGGGGGGGGGGGACTAGTCGGGAAGGTTGGGGGGTGGTGATTAGGTCTCCTCCCTTTCTCCCTTAGGTCTATTAACTGTGGTACCCTGGGCATAAACTGCAATTCCCATCAGCCCCAAAGGGTGAGAACTACAACTCCCATTAGCCCTTGGAGCCGGGGGAGGGGTGGGGCACAGACTGCAATTCCCATCAGACCCGGGGTCAACAACTTGACAACCCTCATCAGCCCACTGCCCCTCTGGCAAATACTGCATCCCACTGGTGTGGGGTAGATCCAGCTGGAATCTAGGTCTAGGAGGCTCTAGGTCTAGGTCTAGGTCTGGGAGGGCTCTCTCCTCTTAGAGGGACACCTCTGGGCCCGGTTGGGGCTGGAGATTTCCTCTCTAGCTCGTCCTACACCCAAGCCCTGCCCCCATCTGAGTGCTTCTCCCTGGTCTCTGCAGGGCGTGGTTTTCACAGATCGGGCCCTAAGCCCCCTATCCCCTCCAGAGGAAGCACCCCCGGGGCTCCACTCCCAGGCCCTGCCTGCCCCACTGCAGCCACGCCCGGCCATGTGTCACTGCCACATCTTGGCGTCTCTTCTCCTGCTCCCTGCCCCTAAGCCTGCTCTCCTGCTCCTGCTCCCTAAGCCTCTGTGTCTGTTGATCCTTCCGATCCCAAGCTCCGACAAAATCTGGCAGAGCTGTCCTTGGCCACCCTAGCCTGCCACAGCCAAGATCTTGCCAGAGCTGTCCTTGGCCCCCCTAGCCTGCCACAGCCAAGATCTTGCCATTGAACTCGTAGCCTTGCCTAGCTCCCCAGGCTGCTCCTCCCACCAGGCTCCCATCTCCCCCGGGGCCAGGGCTCACCTGCACCCCACATTGTGAAGCCCCAGGGCACCTGGCCCTCCAGGGGCTCAGCCACACTGAAAAACTGAGCCCAAAGCAGACAAGCATGTTCTGTGGAGCTGGGACCGTCCAAAGTTAGCTTTTTATGGAAGAGGATGCTGAGGCCCGGGGTGGGGAGGACTTCCCAAGGTCACTCGGTGTCTGCATCAGGCAAGGTGAACAAATGGACTCTCCAGTCCTTTCTGTGGCTCTCAGAGACCAGGGAAGGGTCAAGTTCTCACAAGGAGCCTGGAAAGGCCTGATTCATCCTCCCCATGCCTGCAGTAATCTGTTTGACTCTTGGCTTGTTAACCTGGGAGGCCACAGACCTGTTCTGTCATTAATTACTGTGTGACCACGGACAAAATTCTGTCACGCTCTGGGCCTCAGCTTCCTCATCTATAAAATTAGGGCGTTGGGCTCCAGGCCCAGGGTGAGGCCAAGGTCTGGCTCTTGTGGACCTCCTGCCTATGGATGAATAATTGATCTCCCCATCCCCTCCTGAGCCCTGGACCCACCATGGATGGCCCAGCACCCTGGTCCCTGGGTAAAGGGCACATTCAGCTCCCAGCTCTTAGGTGGAGGCTGGCAGCCTGTGTCCCGTCACGGCACAGTTCCTCTCCCTGCTGGGCCACACCACCGGCCCTCTTCCTGACCTTTGCCTTCCGTTCAGAACACCTCGCCCCTGCTAATATTTCACTCGTGCTTCGAGTCCGGCCAAATACCTCCTCTCCCAAGAAGGCCTCTGGTTTGGGCTCACTGCTAGGGAAGGTTCAAGGCCTAGCACCCAGCACTGGGCCTGGTGCGGGGGCTCATCGTATTTTGACCAAGGGAAGGGGAGGAATACTCACCAGGCATTTCCTCTGGGCCCGGCCAGGCTAGGTATCTGGGGATGGGGTGGGAGCCCCTCACGGGCCAGAACAACTGGGTTTTGAACACCCTTCCTCCCCTGACCCACACAGAGCAGCACTGCTGAGTTCGGCCTGTACAGTTCCCCCTGTGCAGCGTCTCCCAGGCTCCAGAGCCCTCCCAGGCCTGGTCACCTTGACTCTCGCCCCTGCCCTTCAACCCCAGCTGTGTCCTGGCCTCCATATCTGGGTCTCAGCCCCGTCCCTGTGTCCCCAGCTTCTCTGGGAGCTTTCCTTGGGCCCTTCTCTGTCCAAGGCTTTGACAGCGTCTCCTGAGGGTGTCCCACCCTCACCGACATCCTCCACACCACCACAACTGCCCCTCGGTGCCCCCTTCTCATGGCCCTGCACCCCAGCCTCCGTCTCCTCACCCCACAGCTCCTGCTGTCCCCACAAGATAACACGCTGTCAAGACCCTGCGCTGTCTTCCTTCCCCCACATTCGATCAAAGCCGAACTGGCTCTGTGGCAGGCAAGCCGCATGTAACATAGGGCACTGGGTTTCCCTGGGGTCGTTCACTGGTCCAGGGTCCAGCAAGCTTGTCCTGGCGAGGAGTTAGCAGGCTCTGGAGGAAGGGAGGACCCCTCAGAGACTCCTCACTGTGAAAGTCCAACCAGGGGCTCCCCTTCCCACTGGGCGTTTGAGGAAGATTTGGGGTGCCTGGGATCCCGGGTCCAGCTCTACAAGGCTGTACATTGGGATGGGGTGCTCCCGGGAGTCTGAGAAGGACCCTAGGCAGCTTCCCGCCCCTCCCCCACCTCAGGCTGCTACAGCACTTGGGAAAAATACTCACAGGAGCACGGATCACAGAAGCCCCCCCACCCCCCACCCAACTCCTAAGTTGAATGCCAGGACCTGTCAGTCCCACTTACTAGAGAGAATTCCATTCTGGCCAAGGAGACCAGCAAGCTGAGCCCTTTCTGCCTTCAGGGCACAGCGACTCCTGACCGGAAATGTACCCAAGAACCCCATTCCCACCCCAGCAGGACGTGCCTACTCCCAAAAGAGCACCTAGCACTGAGGTTGGGTGTCACAGACTGAGCAATCGGCTGGCTGAGGCCCCGTCCGCCAGCGCGGGGTGCCTGCCCAGGCTGTGACGGCAAGAAAGCCACTAGCCCACAGGGCGTTTCGTGTGGGTCCGCAAAAAGGCAGCCCCTCAGTGTGGCCACAGACCTGCACGCACACGACTTGGGGAATAGCTTCTCTTTACACAATTAGAAAAAGGTACTCTGGCTTCCTGGAGGTCACAGCCCTGCTCCAGGGACCAGGGCACGCAGCTTGGTGAGCAGAGAGCGCTGGCTAGATTTCAGCCCTTACTCACCTGTTCCAGTAGAAAACAACCTGTGCCCAACTGCGTGCAGTGACCTGGAAGATGGCGCCCCGCCCCACTCGGAAACACCAGCGCAGCCAATGGCAAGCGTCAAGGCGGATTCAAGGTCAGAGCGGATGCCGTATCGTGTGTGTGTGTGTGTGTGTGTGTGTGTGTGTGTGCAGGAACGCACCCCTCAGAGTCTGTTCCTGTGCACCTGGGCATCGTGTGCACACGAACCTCAACGGATCTGAGCACATGAGCGTCAGGGAATGTGCACAGACGTGTGCGTGTAAGCGAGCCCCTGGCTGTGCCTGGGTCCACCCGCTTCTGAGCCTGGGTCTGAACTCCTGTGCGCATGCGTGAATGCCCCACCGCGAGCCCGTGAGCATGCCCCCGTGGGTCCCAGCGTGGGAGGCAGGCCTCTGTGAATGCCTCTTTCCCCAAACTCATGGGCTCCTTCTCCTGGGCTGCAAGACTACATTTCCCAGCACCCCTTACAAGTAGGTGTGGCCGTATGACTGAGCAGGGGCGGCTGCTAGTAGCCGCCCATGAGTCTCCCGGGTGCGGGTGCGGGTGCGGGTGCGTGCCCTTTTCCCTCCTTCCAGGGACCTCGCAAACTGCCTGCTGAGTACGGAGGAGCTACAGGGATGGAAGGAGGCTGGATTCCCAAAGCGCCCCTTGGGGCGGAGCCACCTGCTGATGGGGAAGCCCCCTGGTGGGCTTTCACTCGAGTGAGATGCTTCCCTGGAAGAAACCACTGAGATCTGGGGGTTATCTGTTACAGAAACACATGTTGCCTTCACAAGTACGGATGCCGAACCAGACCTGTGTGCCCCCAAAACCCGTGGGCTTCAGGTAACAAGCCAGGGAAAGGGCTGGAAAGATGAAGCAGCGTACGATGCGGGACATTGGGTTCCAGCCTCTGCTTGTGATGCCCTACGGGGCAGAGCGTGCGCCGGCGGAGGCTGAGGCCCCAAGGGAACGTGCCAGGAAAGTTGGGGTGACGATGCCGCCTTTTCCTTTCGGCTTTCGGTAATGCATCATAAGAAGACTGAGTTAGGCAAGAGTGAGTGGGGGCTTTGCAAGCAGAGACGAAGGCAACAGAGACAGCCCGGAAACGCGGGGCTTGCCAAGCGTCCAGAGAGCCGATGCTTCCAAACTACAAATCGCGAGAGAGACCAAAGATGGCTGTGAGGGACAATGACCCCGTGAGACGTCTACCTGCACGAGGAGGCCTCGGCCTCGCCTCACAGATCAGATGGAGGGTGTGGCCTCCCCACCTGCTGTTTCGAAGGCCTTCAGAAGCGTCATCGCTAAATGAAGAGACGGGCTCTGATCCCATGATCAGAGCAACACGGAAATAAACGGGCTTCGCAAGTGTGTCTGGGAAAGAACTCTGAGGGCAGCCGCTTTGACTGCTGGAGCCTGAGAAACCACCTCTGGGCCCCCAAATATGCAGGGGCAGGAAGTGGGCCGAGTCCCCAAGGAGGACGTTTTCCCAACACCCACTTCCGAGGAGGCCATGGAGGATAAGAACTGGGAGGCCCTTCACAGAGGCAGCACCAGGGCCACAAACCAAGGAGAGGGAGTTTCTCGAAGACAGTAGAGGACGGGGTTAAGGAAGAAAGTTCCCCACCGCAGGGGTGGAGTCTCACCCACTGCAGGGGGGGCTGGATTTCCTCAAGGCTTAGAACTAGGGGTCTTGGGGGGGTTTCCACTCTTCTCTTTTTTTGCATGACAGGTTTTACTGTGATGGCTGACTCTGGCCCACTGGATTCGGGGCGGGGCTGAGCTGTGTGGTCCGTGAGATCGATTACCCTTTTAGTTCACGGGGATCCAGACCACATGTGGACACCCAGGAGCAAGTCTGGACCCAGCCAAGCGGGCCGCCATCTCCCAGACACCCTCCCCTTTGCGGTGACATCCCTGAGGGGGTGAGGCTTCAGGGTGTCTCCCTTGGGGCGGGGGGGGGGGGGGGGGAGGCGTGCTCCGCGGGTGTGAGGAAGAGTGAAATGGACTGTTGGTGACCCAGAGGCCCACACTGGACACAGAAATCGCTAGCTGGTCTGCTCACCGCATCTGTTTCTGCTTCCTCCCCGGGGGCACGGCAAGGCCGTACCTCCCAGCCTTCCTGGAAGCTGAGCCGGGGCCAGGAGACTGAGCTCCGGATGGCCGCGGGCAGAATCGGCGCAAGCAACGAGCGCCCCTCTCCACCCTGGCCCGTAGAACCCACCCGCGCGTGACCCCACCGTGGGTCACCTTCCGCAACTCGGGACCTCACCTGGTGGGGACCGTGTGGCTTCCAGACGGAAGGCCAGGCCCTGGGCGAGGGCTTGTAGAGGAGAAATAAATTTCTGGGTATTAAACCACAGGTGCTGTGGAGGTGATCTATCATGGCAACTGGTGTTATCTTAAGAAACTCTGGAATGTGAGCTCATTTGTGCTTCTGTGAATTCTGAGCTAGATGTGTGGGTCTGAGCGGGCGCGCCCGCGTCTGTGGGATCCGGCCTCTGAGGGTCTCCCGTACGTATGCATGGGCGCAAAGCCTCCGAAGGGTCGTGCCCACACGGGGTAAGCGCACGAGCTGGCTCTGTGGGTCTGAGCCACGTGGGAGGCTTACATGAATCTGAGTGCTCGCGCATGTGTGTGCCCTCGGGGGTCTGAACAGCGGCATGTGCTCACCTGTGTGTGAACTCAGAGGCATGCGTTTTATTGGGTCTGAACACGTATGTGCGGCCCGAGGATACGAGCCCATCTGTGAGCAGCTCATGTGGACATCTGAGCATACGAGTAAGGGCATCGGTATCCGTGGGTGCCCGTGCGGGCCAGTGTAGACGTGTGTGTGTGTGTGTGTGTGTGTGTGCATGCGCGTGTAAACACCACTGCAGGACTCCGTACGAGTGTGTATGCCCTGAAGGGTCCGACCATGTGTATGTCTCCAAGCATGGGTGAATCTGAATGTACGTGTCTCCGAGTGTGTGCGCGTGTGTGCGCGTGCCTCTGAACACGTGGGTATGAATGTAAGCATGAGCCTCTGTCTGAGCTAAGGCGGAGCTCTGAGGGTCCCCTCTCACGGGGCAATGGGAGGGCTGCAGGTGCGGGCGTAAACAACCGTGTGAACGTGTGTGGACCCCTGGGTCTGGGTGCACACAGCCTACCTCTGAGAACGTGCCCACGTGCGGGTCTCAGCACATAGGTGCCTTCTGCGTGCACACGGGCGTGGCTCTGTGGCGTGGCACCCGGGAGCCCAAGCCTAGGTGGGTGTTTTGGGAGCCCCAAGCGCACGGATGGGAAAGCGAACTTGCTGAACACGCTCTGAATACGCATGCGTCTCTGTAAGACCAGGCACCTGTATGGGTTTGTGCGAACTTACTGGCAGGACACGGGAGGCCCGAACGTGAGTGTGGACTTGGGTGGAGCCGTGACACGCGGCTGTATGGGTTTGTGCTTCTGTGGGTCTCGGTAGCCGTGTGTCTGCGTGTTACGGACGACACGTGTCTCTTTAGATCTAAGCGTGTGTGCGCCTCCTTTGGTCTGAGGCGCGAACGGCCTGTGACCGTCCAGGTTTGAACGTATTCACACCTGTGCAAGTGGGTGTGCGTGAGCTTGCCGGTAGATCCCTAAGTGTATGTGCACGGATGTACGTGCGTGCGCCCCTGGTCAGACACGTGTGCACGCATGTAAACGTGTGCCGCTGTGGATCTGAGTCCGTGTGCGCCCTTCCTGGGTGCCTCAAGGGGTGCAAACTCAAATCCCCACAGGGCACCATACCCTAATGTGCGGGTCAGGCTGGCGAAGACAGCGAGGGGTGGTGGGCCACATTCCCCACGATGCAGAGCACGCCCCCGCTGAAGGCACTCCCTCTCAAAAGAATGAAAACACGGTGCCCATCAATCCATACCCTTCTTTGACTGGCTTGCCAACCTCACGTGAAATAACCATGTTGGACGATGATCTCACCGAGCTACGGGAAGGAGGAGTGGGGCCTGGGGTCTGGGAAGGGGCCCGAGCGGAGAGGAAGGGTGGAAAGCGAGTGGGGATGATCCCAGGCTTGACATCTGGACCCAGGGAGGAGGATCTGGCAGGTGGGAGGGATGCCAACGGCCTGGGGTCCCTGGGGTCGGTCCCTGGGTAGCCACTGTCTCTAGCCAGGCTGCCTCCTCCTCTAACACTGACCTCGGAGCCCAAGGAGGCCCGGCCCTGTGCTAGAGAACAGCCTCCCTGCACCCGGGGCACAAGAGGGCCTCTGGCTGGAGTCCCCTTTCTCGGTAGATGGGGCGGGTGGCATGGTCTAGATCAGCCTGAGGGGCTCTGGAGTCATCTTGGTCTTTGCCTGGCCTCCCATCAGGATAAAACTCCAACCTGAAGCATATGGGACGGGTGTGCGTATGGAAATACACACACGTGCCACGCACACCTGGGGGAGAACCTCTGGCTTCTGTCGGTCTCCTCTGGAGGCTTACGCGTACGCTCTGCCCTTATTTTCAAAGCCCGGTGCCAGGCTGTCCACCAGCCTCTCCCTAACCCCCCCCCCCCCCCCCCGGCTTCTAGTCCTCCTCTACCCTCCACCCTCCCCTCAGGGGCTTGGCCCTCTGATCCAGGGAGGGCGGCCGACCTGCCTACCTCAGCTCCCCTTTACTCCCTCGTCCCAACACAGCCTAAGGGAGCTCGGCCAACCGGTGCACGCACTCAGCGACTCAGCCTCCGTCACATCCAGGCCCCTGACAAGACTCCAGGTGGCGGCTGGAAAGTTCGAACCTCGGGGAGTGTGTGGCCCCCCCCCGGTGTGGCCCAGTATGCACTGCCTGTCCCTGCGCGGTGGCCGTGTGGCCCCACACTCCTCTCCACGGGGTCCAGGGAGAGCAGACCCCTCCTCTCATCCCACAGTCCCTCCCCCCCACCCCCCAGAGTGAGCACATGCGTGCAAACACATGTGATGGGGCCAAGTGCCCTTTTCTCAAGACCCACACAGCCCTGTGTCCCCGGAGTCCTATCCCAGGGCTCTCGTGGAGCTGATCATCACGGCCCCTTTCGGCAGGTGCGGGCTAGGGGAGCTGCTTCCGTATACGGGAAACCCCAGTAACTGACTGGGTAGAGGAGGTAAAGCAGGGTTGAGGGGGAGAGTGCTGCGTGGAAGCTGCCAGATGCCCAGAACCTCCCAAAGCAACGGCAGAGCATGAAGGTGCGTCCCTGAGCTGAGATCGCCTAGTGGGATGCAGCCAGATGGCGCCCCCCCCCACCAGCAGAGGGGCCTCCCCGCAGTGGACGGCGTCTGTTCCAGAAAGCACCAGCTCTCGGCTGTGGATGGGGAGGCCTTTGCAGCCCAACAGCCTGCAGCTCCCCCACGCGCCTCAGGGCCCCGGACCACCAAACAACGCTCTTCAGCTCTGGCCTGTGGGGTCTGGGGGCCTGTGCCCCGGCTCTCCCCCTGCCATTGGTCTCTGGAACCTGAGCCTCTGCCCCAAGGCTCCGTGGTGTTTCTTGCTCTCCCCACACTCCTTCCATGGTTGCAGCCTACCCTCAGCTTGAGCGTCTCCTCTGGGACTGGCAGACCGCCCCCCCCGCCAGGCTGGATTCACAAGCTATGCCCCAGTGAGACTGCCCCCCTCCCCTGACCCCATCACGGTCGCCAACCCCGCAGGCATCTGCCCCAACCTCCAGAGCCCAGGTGCTACCCACTGCAAGGTAACCAGAAGTTTCTGGAAACCCAAGCAAGGGATGAGGTTCCCACAAGCTCATCCAGGCCACCACCGGATCCCACGATCCCTTCCTGGGAAATCTGGCCACATTCAGTCCTTCCTCCGTTCCCGCTGCCAGGCGTAAGCACCAGGACCTCAGCTCCTCAGGCCCTCCCTCCCCCTGGCTCCTCTCAGCCACCCCCAATCTGCTCAGCTGAGCAGCCCTCGCACCCACTATGCCACTCCATACCCCGCACTTCTCAGTTGGCACTCGAGGCCCACCCTTGCTTTGCCAACCTGGTCTCTCACTGGGGCCGAGCCCAGCTCTCCAGCTGGAAGGATCCAGCAGAGGCCTGGAATGCCACCCCCGGGAAGCCTTTCCTCCCAGCACCTGCTCTCCTGTTAGAGCAACTGCCCCTCTAGAAATCTAGACCAGACCTCAGGTCCCAAGCTCCTCAGGGGTCACGTGTCTGGCTAGGGGCACATCTCCTACCCCGCCTCACCCCAGCCCACTCACTGCCTGGCACAGAGCTGCCGTGTGGTATAACTGCCCCAGCTCGGCCTGGCAGAGTGTCTGGCCACCTCCCTGAGACTGGGAATGAGGAGGGTTCTGGATCCAGCAGAGGTCTCCTCTACTACTGACCCAGGGAAAATCAGGCCTCAGGGACTGATGGGAGTTGCAGTTCTGGACCCAAGAGCTGATGGGAGTTGTAGTTCTGGACTCAAGAGCTGATGGGAGTTGTAGTTCCTAGGCCTGCGCTCCCCCTCCTACCCCACCCCCAGCTCGCACCCCATAAAGACTCATGGGAGCTGTAGTTATTCATCTCGGGGAAAAGTCCCCCTCTTTCCCTCCCAGCATTCCTTGGCCCTCAACCCCAGGATCCCAAGCTAAGGACCTCACTAACTCGGAGGGCTGGGGTACCAAAAGGCCAGAAACGGCCTTGCCAGAGGGACAATTGGAGGGACCTGGAGGGGAATGGCAGGAAGGCAGAGGAAGCTATCAGGGCAAGTGAAGGCCTGGCAGCAGGCCCTGTGGGCTTGGGCCAGGTGGCAGGGACAGTCGCCCCCCTCCCATCAGCGTCACCCGGGCCCGGGGCAGGGGAGGGGGGAAAGGCACTCACCAGTACTGGGTTCACACTCCTCCAGGTCCTCGTCGTCACTCGGACACTCAGCAGAGGCCACCAAGAGGTCATCTGTGTTCTGGGGGCGAGAGGAAGGGTGGGGCGGGGGGGAGAAGAAGGTTCGCGGGTGGGTCAACAGGTCCCAAAGCCACCTCTTGAGTGAGACCACACAGGAGACGGGTCCTGGGCGCTAAGACACACACCTTGGCCCGTGGCTGGATGGCCGAGGGCCTCCCTTCCCCCGGATGTGCAGAGCGAGGCTGGACAGCACCCGCCCTGCAGCAGCTGCCCGGCTCCTGGGGGTCGGTGAGCCAGCACATGTGTCTTTTATTTCTAGGAAGCCAGGGAGGCTGGACGTTGGACCTGGGGGTGCAGGGCTGGGGCAAGGGGGCCCGGGGCAGGGGGGAGGTAAGGCGTGGGGGCTGCCGGAGGCCAGCACAGGCAGAGACGGGGAGCAGGGCCTAGGGTGGGGGGGTGGGGGGGGTGGTTCTTGGCTCCACCCTCACTACCCCCCCCCCACCCCCATCTCTCTCCCAGTCCCCTTCCCAGAGCCCGGAACCAGGCTGCACACAGTAATTAGGGCTGTGGTTGCCATGACAACTGGAGACGACTTTGTCAGCATTTTCTCTCCTCCTGATTGCAGAGAAAGAGAATCCCCAAGATGAGCGAAATGTAAGGGGCGGGGAGGGGAGTGCGCTCAGGGTGCGCTGGGGAGGAGACCCAAGCGGGGAAACCCAGAGTCCAGGCGGGAAGGGAGCCCAGGAGACTGCGGGATGTGGGGAGAAGGCTGCTGAAGGCCAAGGGTGGGAGGAGTCTGGGGTGGGGAGGGGTGCCTCTTCTCCACCCTGCCCCTCCCCCCACCCCCTCATCTTCAGATCGCTGATTTTCCTTTTGCACCCTGGCCCCTCAGCACCAGTCCATCCTGCGGGGGCTTCTCCAGCACAGCTGTGGCCCCTAGGGCCCCCCCACCTCTCTTCCACCTGGATGGCCTGCCCATCTCCCTCCCACTGAGACTGGTGGGCCTCTCTTGCCCATGGGCGCCGGGCACTGTCACTGCCCAATCTTGGGTAGGGCCAGGCCTTTCTCCCGGGGCTCCCCGCTCCCTGGGGCGAGGTCTGGCATTCGGGTCCCCCAGCTTCTCTTGGCAGCAAAGGCAGAGGGGAAGGGGGTGCAGACTTCTCGCTCGTGCCCGGATGAGGCCGTCAGCCAGTGCCAGGCCCCCCTACACACGGACTGGGAGGGAGGAGGGGATTTAGTGCTCATCGAGTCTGGCCCTCATTTACAGACGCTGAAGGCAGGCTGGCGGGGGACTCGGGGCGCGGCCCCCTGGCCGCGCCCCCCCCCCCCCCACCTCTCCCTCGCCCCGGGGAGGACAGCGCTCTCTCCAGGCACAGAGGCCCGACAGCCACGGGCAATGAGGGACAGTGGTGGCTCGGGCTGCGGGGACAGGGTGATTAAATACGGTCTACCATGCCAGGTGTGATCCCTCCCTGGGCCGACAGTCATTGATGGCAAGAGCTAGAAAACTCAGCCAGGCCCCCAAGTTGCCTCTATGAGTCACACGTGCTCCGTTGGCTTTTGGCACCAGCAAAGCCGGGCCTGTCCTGCCCCAGCACAGCCTCACCCCCAGGTACCACCCCCTCCAGGTATAAGAGAAGATAGACTCAAGTCACTTGGGCTTGACCTGATCTAGAGAGAGCACCTGAGCAGGCGAGGCAGGCAGTGTGGGGGGTAAAGCACCAGGGAACCGTCTGTACCCACACCCCCTCACACCCACAGCCATAGAGGGCACTGAGGCCTGCTACGTGGTGGCACCTGCTCAAGGTCGCAGGCGGAGGACGGGCTTGCGGTCCCCCTGCAAGGGCACCGGCAATCAGGGAGACACCGCTCCGGGCCTCCACCAGCCTCCAGGGGCGGGGCCGCCACCAGCTGGGCTTCTAGCCCCTCCAGGGCCGTCACCTACGTGCCCTGCCCAGAGCGATGCCGTCCTGGCTCCATCCATCTCTCTCTCGCTGCCCACACAGCACTGGGCATGACCTTTGTTATGGGGCAGGCAGATGGGCTCATTCCACCCTCACCCCAGTCCAGACTTCCTCCCTCTTGGGTAGGGCGGTCTTGCCTGGTCTAGCTGGAGTGCCAAACTCCCCCTTGGCCCTGGGAGTGGTCCCTAGAAACAGTGCCCACCCTCCCATATACAGCATCCCTGGTCACCAGGGCAAAGGCCGCTTCGCGGAAGGAGACCTTTCCCACCTCACCTGAACCATCACTGTGACAAGGATGAGGTGGCAGCCTCCGGGATCCCGCCAGACCCCCCAGGCCCTCTCCGGGGCGCCCCGGTGGCTACGTGGGCATCGGCCCTCTCCCCCAGCCAAAGTCTCAGTCTTTGTCCGTCAGCCCAAAGGCCCTCACCTGGGTGGTGCTGTCCCTCAGTGTGGGGGAGCGGCCCCGGCGCGTGGTAGTGGTGGCCATGGTGGTGGTGGTCTCCATGATGGTGGTGGCCATGTCGGCCAGCAGGGTGGTGGCCGTGGTCTCCGCGCTGAGCAGCACGGACGGCCCCTCCCCCACCAGGCGCAGGTGGCCCTCGGTCCGCACATTGGGGTCGCTCTCGGCGGCCAGCGCCAGCACCTTGAGCCCATTGTAGTAGAGGCCGGACACCTGGCCCTGGAAGGGACGGCCCTGGTCCCGGCCCCCGATCTTGATGGCAGCCTGGCTGTTGAAGATGGTCAGCTGGCGGCCTGGTGGGCGGGGGGATTGGTAGGGGTGACAGAGGAGGGACAGGCAGTGGGGAGAGATCAGAACAGGATGGGAGAACAGAGGGAAGCCAAGGGAAGGAAAGAGGAGTGGAGAGGGAAATCAGCAAGGGGGTGGGGGTGGGGGGTAGGAGAAACGAGGAAGGGCAGACACCAAAGGGAAAGTCCTTGTCAGCCACAGCCCCTAGCCCAGCCAGGTGGGGACCCCAGAGGGGGAGGGTCCCCAAGGCACACATGGGCTGGGAAAGGGAGCCCAGCTCCCCCCTGTCCCCACCATGCTCATGCCTTTGATATTCCCATCCCCCTCTCCTCTCCTGCTCCAGGGGCATCGCCCCCCCCTTCTTTCCCTTCCCTCAATTTGATCCACATCTTCTCCCTCTGCTCCCCCAAACGTCCCACACCCAGTGTCCAGCCCCGAGCCATGGAGCCCTCGGAAGCAGCAGACAGAGCAGACAAAGAGGCAGAGACAGAGAAGGAGACTGCCAGGCTGAGTGGTCAGCGCGTGTCAAAGCAGAGTGGGAGGCGACACCGAGGTGCCAGAGGTCAGGACGGTGCGTGGGAGGAGGGCCGGCGTGCGTGAGGGCGACCTCACTCTGCCCTGCCAGCCACCACCAAGCCCTCTGACCTCTGGCCAGGCTCCCCTCTCTCCTCCCCCCTCCAAGGCCCAGCCACTGCCCGGGGACCAGGCCCTGGAGAGCAGAGGCCTTCCTCCCCGCCAGGATGTTCAGGCACAGAGGTGGAAAACGTTAAAGGGACCTTGCTTCGCTCGCTGACAGCCCAAAAAACCGCTCCAGCTCCAATCTCGCTCCTCGCTCAGCAGTTACACCTCAGAATTCCCACCTGGGTGGGGTTTGGCGGTTCTTTTTGGTTTTAGTGGATCTGGGGGTCGGTTTAACCCTCTGAGTTTGTTGCTTTGGTTTGGTTTTTAGAAAAGACATTTATTATGTTTAAGTTTAGATTTAACTTTGGTTTTGGTGTTGCTTATTTGGGGGAAGCGGGGGGCAGAGGAACCACTACATTGCCCCCTGCCCCCGGGACCTTCAGCTGCTGGCGCCGGGGGGGGGGTTTAAGACCTGGCTTAGCCCTTGTTAGCCTCTGGTTAGTGCCTCGTTAAAGATCTGGTTTAGAGTTAGGTGCCTGAAAGCCCTGCCCCCGAAACCTGGGCTGAGGACAGTCCGACTTGTGAAACACCCCTCTTTGGAAACACGGGTTCCCCGGGCCGCGCGGCCATCTGTCTGGCCTCTAGCCAGTGACCGGGCGCGGGATGTGTCTGCCTGGCCCTCTGCTCAGCCTCTCCTCCTCCTCCGGTGCCCTCTGGCTGCCTGGCACCTTACTCAGCCCTGGACAGAGTCACCATCTTACAAAGGGGGCGGGGTGGGGGGGAGCCAGAGGCAACCAAAGCTGAGAACTAGTCAGTAGCAGCTAGAATACCAGACCCGGGGAAGCCCTTTAAGGACTATCTCCTCCCAAGATTATTCCCCGCCATAAGAATTAGGAGGAAAACGGAGAGGAAATGTGTATAGTGGTCAAACCAGTTTGGGAAGTGACCACTTCACCATGAAACAGCAGGTTTCTTTCTCTCTCACACGACTTCCCAGAACCTTTGTGAGACCAATGTCCATCTGCAGCTCCAAGAGGCAGAAAAGGGAGCCAGCACTTCCCAGGCTCATTTTGCCACAAATCTCTTTCTTGGGAAGCATCTCACGGGACTTAGGCTTCACCGGACCTGGTTTGGAACTGGAAATTGATTCATTCGAGAAATATCTATCCGCACACCCACCACATGCCAGATGCTGACAGTAAAAGCATCCCTCCAACAATGCCCAGATCTTGTTCTCAAATACCTTCCCGCTTCCTTACTTCATCTCATTCTCCCCAGCACCCCTCGGGAGGTAGGCTGAGTGGGCTCGCTCTCCCTGTGCTTCTGGAAGTCTTGAGGCAACAGGTGCGCTCCCCCTTCCACACTCTGGGAAATACCAGAGTGTTTTGCCCCATCTTTCACTTTCCAGGAGAGGAAACTGAGGTCTCCAGAGAAGGGGTGACCACGCAGCTAGGAAAGGACGGCTGGGGTTCACCCTCACCTGATCTGCAAGCCCTGCTCCCTACCCACCCCCCCCACCCACCAGGGCCCATCCAGCTCTGCCTCCTGGGGGGTCACAAGTTGTCCCAGCCTCAGCCCAGGCTGCTCCCCTGGCCTCTCTGATTCTGGGAGAGGGAAGTGGGTGATTGAGAGGAAGCTACATAGGTTAGCGAACTTGGCCCCTGTGGCCCCGCCTGCTGTGAACTCCTCAAAGGGTTAAAGTTCGCCCCGCTGGAGACAGCAACCCAGTGTGGCTGGGGGCTGTAGGTTTTAGCGATGTCTGTTACAGTCCCTTTAACTTTTTGTCCTGTTTCGGATTTATCACATCTGGTTATCAGCATGTTTAGTCCCCACTGGCTGTGTGGGGGGCTGGAGGTGACATCTGGGGGTTTTAGCTGGGGCAGGCCCCAGTGGACATTTAAAAGCACAGTTATCAGCTGGTTAGGTGGGGGTTTAACACTTCTACTGCCCCCCTAGAGTTTAGCCTTAGAGGTACAGAGCTCGCCCCCTCTCCGAAGGGAATGGGATGGCTTTGCCCTTGGCCCCAACTTCCCTTGGCGACAAGTGGCCTTCTCCCTCACACCCAGCAGTGCCTCGCTACATGTGGCCTCTCAGCTAGCCTGTTCTGTCTTCCT
The DNA here is from genome assembly GCF_023721935.1 of Panthera uncia. Taxonomy (NCBI): domain Eukaryota; kingdom Metazoa; phylum Chordata; class Mammalia; order Carnivora; family Felidae; genus Panthera; species Panthera uncia. Next base: position 6,705,180 of record NC_064808.1, on the reverse strand, counting down.
CATCAGCTCGGCACACACAGAAACCCTTGTGGGACACCTGCCCCTGCCCCTACCTCCTAGTAGGCCCCCTGCCCTCGCCTCTGCTCCTTCTAAGAGGCCTTCTGGACCAACGTGGGCCCATTCCAGAGACAGTGCCCCGGAGCCATTCTCTTGGGTGGGTCTTTCCAGTAGGATGGCAGGCCTTCACTCTTTCTTTTCCATCCTTCGAGGACCCTGGTGAAGCCTTCCTACCCTCCCTTTGGATCCTAGGATCAGCACTTCCTGCTTCCCAGAGCCTTCCTGCTCCTAAGTGCAGTGCAGGCTGCCCTGGCTGCTGGCCCTTTGGGAAACCTCCCTCCCCCATCTGATCTGTGTTCCAGCCTGCTCTACCGGGATGGTCCAGGAATCCCATGGATTATCCCAGCCCATGCCAGGTTTGGAAGAAGCCCTCTTCTGAGAAAAACCCCACCCTTGTCCAAAACCACCCCTCTAAAGACACAGACTACTGACTCCAGAGGGGAAGGGGGCATCCCGGTGGGCAAATCAGTCCCTCGCTAAGGGGCGGGCGATGGGGAAGGCACGGTGGGGAAAGAGAGAGCTCTGCACCTTTAAGATAGTGTTTTTAAAGTTAATTAATTAATTAATTAATTAATTCTGGTTAATTACCTTTGTCGAGCAGCCACTCATCTACTACTCGACCAAGCCGGTAGGGGATTCTCTGTCTAGCAATCGCCAGGCGCTCGTTATCAAAGTTTCCTTGGAAAAGTTTAGAAAGACAGTAGGTTTCTCAGGCGGCGAAGTCCAAAGGAGTTAGAAAAGTAATTACGCGTTTCTCAGGAGACTCAGAGTAAGCAGCGACATCCAACGGAAAGGGGGGGGAAGGTCCACCCAAGGCGGGAGAAGAAACGCTGGGTCCCCCGTCCTCCCGTGTCCCCTCCCTAGGCTCCCATCCGGAGCCGGCCCCACCCTGGGGGCAACGAGTGACCCAAAGAAAAAGACAGGGACATGGAAGAAAAGGAAAGGGGACCGAAAGAAAGAAAAGGCAGCTGGAAGGTCAAAGGTCAGAGGTTAAACAGGTTTATCTGTGTTCGGGCTGTGGTACCCACCTTCCTTCCCCATCCCGAAGTGGGGTGGGGGGGGCAGGGAGGGGCATTTAGCGGGTTTAAGTTAGGGGGTGGGGGGGCCTCAGTGGCCCAGCTGGTTACTGAGTTTAGAGGGTGGTTTAGAAGGGGGAGGGATGGGTTAAGTGGGGTTTATGCGGCATTTAGGGGGCGGCCCGGCACTCGCACTTAACAGTGAGGTTTAAACCGCTTCTCCAGGCATCCCGGCTCCCTGTACCTTCGGTGCTCAGCTCCTCGCTGCACCTTCTCTTGCCAGCCCCACCCCACCCCCCTACCCCACCAGCTTCCGCCTTAATCTCCGCCTCCTACGGGCTCTGCAGCCTTGTCAGCCTGCCCACCCTCCTGTCTGCCTGCCGCCACCCACCACAGGTGACACGCCACCCAGCAGCCCCCCCCGCCCCCCCTGCCCTTCTCCACAGCCATCTCGCAGCCCCTGGCAGCCCTCTCCGCCTGCCCTGGGCCCCTCCCTACAGGTGCACCCAGCCCTGCCATCTCGGGCTCTCTTTCCCCATCTCAGTCGCATTCCAAGACCTGCTCAGGTTCCCTTTCATTTCTGCCCTAGGGACCCAGCCCAGCCCCTGACCCCTCTCACTCACTAGCCTTTCTCCTTCTAGCTCCTTTCCCCAATTCCCAACCCCGCCCCTCCTCAACCCTGCTGTGCCCACCTGTGTCCTCTTTCCACTCACCATTGTCTAGTTCTTGGAGATGGGGAGGGAAGGGGTGTATATGTGTGGGGGGGGGGAGGAGAGGGAGAGGGAGAGGGAGGGAGAGTGAGCCTGTGGAAAGGGGTCTGTCAGTGTGCCTAGGAGTTGTGTGTTCCTCCCTGCATCCACAGGCTGTGGATTATTCCGGTCTGCAGCAGTGGAAGTAGAAATGATTTCCTTTGGGAATCTGGCCACTCTCCCCACTGAAACCACACACAGGGTTCAATAACGTGTTACGGGGGTGCTTTCCTGATCATCTCACACTGCACAGCTACACTCGCTGCCCGGTGAGACCGGGGCCGGGCCTGCGGTGGACCTCTCTCGTGAACAAGCACACCACGTGTTCATGCGTGTGTGGCAGGTGCCTCCCTGGGTGCTTCTGGGGCAAATGAGACCTTGCCTTCCCTACAGATTTAGGTCGCTGGTGTTTTAAGTAAACAATGGGTTGTTCACTCGTTTAGTCACTCAACAAACACATCTTGAGCATCTGCTCTGTTCCTGGGGCTGGGTATCAGAGATGCAAAGATGAGGGCCTGGCCCTTGCCCACAGAGGACCCCAGCCAAGCACGGGAGACTGGCAAGTGACCGGCGGTGTTCTTTGCTCCGTTAGAGGTGGCACAGGGCATCCCACCCTGAAGACAGGAGTGAGAGGGACTGAAGAAGACGCTGGAGGAGAGGTGAAGCGGCCAGAAGGGAGTCGGGCAGGGAAAGAAGGGAGTCGGGCAGGGAAAGCAGGGGCGGACCATGCATGCAGGGGCAGGGAGGCAGGAGGGCAGGAAGCATTTAGGGACGTACCTGCACTGGGATACTTGTGCGTGTGTCTGTGTGTGTGAGTGTCCGTGTATTTGTCCGTGTGTGTGTCCTGAGAGGAAGGGAAGAATGTACATCCTTCTCACTGAAGCACGTAACAATTCTAACCAAAGTTCTGTTTGTTGAGCGCCTCCTCTATACCATGCCATTCTGGCGCCTTCCTTGGGTCATCGGACAGAATTCTCTCAGTATTGCTATGAAGCGTGTATGATCCCTACCTCTCAGAGGTGGGAACAGATTCAGAGAGGCTGGACGACCCACCCAAGGCCACACAGCTTGTCATCAGGAGATCCAGGATTAAAAGTCTGGCCCTGCTGACTCAGAGTCCAAGAGCTGAGTCTCTGGGCTTCCGGAAAGTCTGGAAGGCCCAGGCTCTGGGCCCATGCACTCCACTAACCCAGCCTGCTTCGCATCGCTGGGGATGACACCTTCGGCTTTTGCAGACCATCCGCCCTCACGCTGCAGTCAGGGGACAGGCTGTCTTCCCCACCCCCAGCCAGGGTTCCCTGAGCAGAGGAAGGGCAGACACGAGTCCTCCAACCTGGCCTCTGGCCTGCTAGGCTCCGAGGGAAGAGTTCTGGACCCAAGTCATGGCTCGATGTGGTAAAACCTTCATGTTCTCCCAGCCCGGCTCTGTCCAGCCGAGGCCGATGTCCTCGCTGCTACAAAGGTTGCCCTCGTGTGTGTGTGTGTGTGTGTGTGTGTGTGTGTGTGTGTGAGAGAGAGAGAGAGAGAGAGAGAGAGAGACAGAGACAGAGACAGAGACAGAGAGAGGAGACTGATGATCACAGGGCAGTCATCCCTACACGGCCTGGTCTGTGCACGTGCCAGCCGTCACATGGGAGTGTCTGTGCACCTGCATGGCCCCACAGGCGCCCAGAACCTTGGGGTAGGCTGGCCCCTCTGCAGGACTCTCGTTTCCCTTACGTCTGTCTGACCATCCGAGTATTTGCAGTCATCCGTGTGTCCGTGGTTGGCCTGTGTGTCCATCACCCTCTGTATTTCTCGGGCCACGTGGTTCTCTTTTTTTTCCAGAATGTTGGGGACAAGCCTGCGTGACTGGGAGCTGGGAATCTCCACCGGCGTCTTTACGACGGCGTAAGTGGGCCCGTGAGGGTGTGCACACCTGCACTTTTCCCTGTCCTTCTGCCCACGCCCTCCTCAGTCGGGGTGGGGCAGCCCCCACCTCAGCTGTCACTTCTGCCTCGGAGAGGGACCGAGGCTGCACGTGCTCTCGCTTCTCCTCAGTCGCCCCCGTGTGTGTGACTATGCAGGGTCACTCAGCCATATTATACCTCCGCATGTCTACGTTTCTGCAGTGTTCCCCTGCAGTGGTTCTCTTTCCCCCACCCTCTCAATCTCCCGCACTGGGCTCTCTTCCTCTCCCCCCCCGAGGCTCTGTCCACCTCTTCTCCCACTGGTTGGGTCTGTGCCACCACGTCTCCATATATCTCTCTGCCTCACTTGGGGAGCTGCCTCCGTCTTTGCTCTTGTCTCAGTGACTATTTCCATATCTCTCCATCACCCCTCCCCTGGCTGCCCCCTCACTCTGAGGCTCTTTCTCTGCCTCCTCATTCCTCCCATGTCCTCATCCCCTTCTCTCCCCGTGCTCCTCAGACCTTGGTTTGTCCTGGGCCACCACAGCTGTCACACTGTTGAAACTGGGTCTGGTTGCTGGGCTCACCCCTCCTAGACTGCGAGCTCCCTGCAAGCAGAGGCCGTGTCCTGCTCCCCGGTGTCTCTGGCACAGGACCTGATGCCTAGTAGGTTGCCAGTGAAGGTTCGTGGAATGTGCTGGCACTCTTGTCATTTGGCCTTCTCTCCCTTTCACCATGTCCCCTATTCCCTGAGACACGGGTTCCTTTTCTCTGCATCTCTGTGGTCACTTCTCTCCCTTTATCTAGGTCTCCTGATATGGATCTATGATCTGCTGTCTGTAGAGACCTTGGTTCGTTCCTTGGCTCTGTCCTTGGGAACAAGCCTGCCTCCTCGCCAAGATATATTCTGGGTTACTTATGGATCTTCTCTTTTTGGTTTCTGCATCTGCCTCCCCATTTCTGCCTGTCCCTCAATTCTAAACCTATTCTTTCCTCCATCGAGTCAGACTCTCCCTACTTCTCCCCTTCTTCCTCTTCTTTTCTCCCCCAGCTCCACCTGGGCCCTGGCCTCGCAGCCTTCCCAGCTCAGCTCTGCCCTTGCCCTCCTAGCCCACAAACTCCCACCACCGAGGACTAGCTCGCCCTTGCAAATCCCAACCTTTCTCTTTAGCCACGCCCCTGCCCGCGACCCAACTAGCCACGCGGTTCCCTCGGCCCCGCCCCCAGCCGGAAACATCTCCGCTTAGCCCCGCCCCAGTGCAGGCAGCGATCCTATCAGAGGCCGCCCTGCCCGCCCCGCCCCACCCACAGCGCCTCCTCCGCCCGCCGGCGCCGCCTACCTGCCGGGTACCGCTCATTGACCGGCCAGCTGTCCACCTGCAGGGTGGCGTTGCCGCCACTTCGAGTGAAGCGCACCACGTGGTATTTGCCGTCGCTCACGATGGCGTTGGGCTCGTCGATGGTAATGTCGTCCGTGCCCACGTTAAAGATCACCCCCACGGTGCCCTGGTCCTGGGGACAAGGAGGTAGAGGTGAGGAACCGGGAAGGAGTAACGGTTCACTCTTTCTAGAACACCTGTGACCACCACCGGCCCAGCTCCGTGGCACTTCACAGCTTTACAATGCACATCTCTCAGTCATGCCTTTGCTGGACAGTGTCACCTGCCCGAGGAGGCCGGTGAGCTTGCCTGCCCCCCACATGCAGCCAAAGGAGTGGGTCTGAGATCCAGAGAGGTGGGGGCCGCCATGGGGTACAGAGCCTGGACCCAGAGCACTTCCCCAAACCATACCGGCTTCTTGCCATTTGGTTCATACAGAATATTCACAAATGTTTACAGGGCACCCATTCTGTGTGAGGGCCACTGAGCCCAGGCCCCAGACAAGGTGACCGGGACTAAGTTGGGGACCAGTGGGAGCTCAGAGGGTGGAAACCTCCGTAGGGGATGACCAACAGAGAAGTCCACGGAAGCCAGCCCTGTGCCCGAGGAAAGTCTGGCCTCCCCACTCCCCGCCACCCCCAGCCTCAAGCCTCCCCTCCTCTGCATGCTCAGCACTGAGCGGGCCCCCTGGGACCCCTGCACTGGGGCATCAACATGCCTCTCCTGGTAGCTCATCGTCCCCCATGGTTGTCAGGCCTGAGTGTGAAGTCACAGGAGCGGAGGTGGGGGTCTGGACTGTGTGTATTGGGGGGTGATGGGTATGGGAAAAGATCAGGGAGACAAGCCACAGCAGACTCACTAAGGAAAGGTGAGCAGGTAGGGGTAGAGGACGGGGCTGGTGGCTGAGGAAGGACAGGTGAGGAAAGACAGGGACTGCAGCCTGGAGAAGGGGAGGAAAGGGTCTCAGCAACCCCCAGGACCTAGGACCCAAGCCCTGAGCAGGGCAGTGCCTGGGGAACCCTGCAGAGGCCACCCAGGATCCAGCCCCAGAAGAGTTCCGTTGATGGCTCCAGAGTGGGAGGGAGCACTTCACTGAATCCTTAAAATGTTCCAGGCCCTCTGTGGGTACTGTGCACGTGTGTCCTCTCCATCCCCACAGTGACCCTCTCAGGAAGCTTATGGTACCCCCAATTCACTGAGGAGGAGACCGAGCTCAGGGAGGTGAAGTAACGTCCCCAAATCCACATCACAAGAAAGGAACCCCGGGTTTGAACCCCAGTTGGCCTGACTCCAAAGCCAGTGCTCTCTCTTCCTTGCCCACTAGTCTAAGGAGACACGGACTCAAACTGCGGGGGAGGGGGGGGGTGAGGAATGATCTGAGAGGCTACTGAGGCCAACCTACCTGAGAGACAAAGACATCTAAAGGAGCCAGGGGGAGGCCCAGGAGGCCCTAAACCTGAGCCTCTATTCCATTCCCCTGAACTTCCCAGCAGCACTCCTGAGCTCAGCCTCCTGAGTCCCCCACACCCTCCTGCATAGGACAGACACCCACACAGGCTCACTTAGGCCCCCTGGATCACACACGGTCATGGGACCCATGACCCATCATCAGAGAGGACACACACTCCTGGGGTCTTCCTGAAAGACTAGCCCAGTCCAGCCTGGGCATTAGGACCCAATCAGCTGTCAACTCCTGCAGCCAACAGAGCCAAGCAGCTTGGTGGCCCTGGGGATGGGGAGGGGATTGGGGTTTTGCAGAGACCTGTGCAGGGCACGGGGGGTGCAGCCGTGGCTCACTTGGAGATCCACGCCCAATCCCTTCCCCACTTGTGGGTCCAGTTCTCCCCATCCTAGAACTTGGGAAAGCCACCTGTGCATACGCACACACACACACACACACACACACACACACACACGCAGCATCTCTCCTCAGATGTAGTAAAGCAGGGAAACTGAGGCTGGGCTTGCCTAACAAAGAGTACTCGCAAGCCCCCCCGCCCCCACTACCCACAGGCTGACAACATCGCGGGGAGACGGGACGGTCACGGGCGCCCCACGCACGTGGGGGAAACAGCCGGTGCCCCTCAGTACTATTGTTAGTAACGCTGCTGAGAGTTTCTCCCCGTGAGGCTCAGCCAGGCAGTGATGGCGGTCAAGGACCCCAGGCAGAGGGCCGGCCAGGGCGACTGGAAGGCAGGACACCTGGGTTCCCTAGGAGGCAGCCGAGCTCAGAGCCACGCGCTCCGGGGGAGAGGCAGCTCCCAGAGCTGCTCCCCACGTGAAGTCAGTTGTCACTTCTGTTAAAGTCATTAATTCCTAATTCCCCAATTACCTCATTAGGCGGCGGTGGGGAGAACGCGGCCGCTCCTACAGCAAATAATTATGGGAGTCAAAATTAATTTGGCAAAGTGGAGCGACGCTTTATTAGAAACGTCAAATTGCTTTTCTCTTATTTTGCTGCCGCCTCCCCACTCTCTGAGAGCTGCTAATGACGCGGTGGCGGGAGCTGGTGTGTCACCAGGGGAGGAGGGGCTGGGAGGCTGCCCCCGAGGGGCTTCGGCCCCGTCTGGGCCCAGCTCCTCCCCCAGAGCCGGCCTCTCCCGTGGCTCCCACACTTCCTCCAGGGCCCCCACCCTCGCCAGGCTCCCCGTCACGGCCTGGCGCCCCCCTCCGGCCCTCTGCAGCACCAGGCTCCGGGCCTCGTTCCTCCATGATCCCGCCACAGGCCTCGCCTGCTGGGAGAGAAGAGGAGACCCCTTCTCCCTGCACCCCGACCCCCTACCCTGTGTCTTCAGCGCCGGGGAGCCCCGTCCCCTTGCCACACAGGCACAAAGACACACAGAAGTGGTCAAAAGAGGCAGACACGCAATGCACGCAGATTGACTCGCCCCATGGAATCGCAGATGGTCGGGGTGTGGACTGACACTGTGCGCTTCCTACGGGCCAGGCCGTGTCCCGAGGGCTTGACACGCGCCATCTCATTTAAACCTCACGGCCTCCCTTTGTCCTCTCAGCACCCAGCTACTACACGGATGGGGAAACTGAGGCTGAGAGCCATGGGGTGACCGCACAAGGACAGAGCAAGGAAGTGGCACAGCTGAGACTCCAATCCGGGCCCTCGGCTCCGAAGCCACGCATGGCCTCTCGTGAGTGTGTGGAGAGAGAACAGGAGCCCTACTCACAGAGAGAAGGACACGGAGACACGGCCACACCTGCCACAGGGTCGGGAGACTGAAGCAACAGCAAATACCAGTCCTCTGGGAAAGGCAAAGCGATCAGAGGCCACCAGCCTGTGCCCCACCCCAGTCCCCCAAGGTCCCGCTGTCACTGCTGACGCCATCGATACGCAGCCAGCCCCACATGTCACACACAGTCAACGTGCTGTCCGCAGTCACAATCTCCAGAGACACTGTCACACGAGCACGAACCTTCCAGGCCTTCTTCCCAGGCTAGTCGCCACTCCACACCCCTCTCCTACACACTTCCCTGCCTGGCCTCCTCCGTCCAGCACCCAGCGGCTGCCGCTTCCACCCCAGCCCATGGGACATCTCACACCTCCTTCCTTGGCTCCCTGGCGGTGGGGGAGGGGTCTGCAACCACGGCACCCGGGAAGAGCTGTTGCGCAAGGAGGGGCCGGTAGCCATGGTCCCATCAGGGGGAGAGGCCAAGAGCCCAGACATGCTACCTTGGTCCCCTTAAAGCCCAGATCCCCACCCCCCACACCCAGACCTTTCCAGCACACAGGGCCTGGCCACCCTACTCAACCCCCCCAGCTCGGGAGTCCCGGCCAGGGTCAGCCTGTGGGAGGCGGGCGGCGAAAGGACGCAGCTGTAAGGGGACTTGGAGGTGGAAATGGAGACTGAGGTCAGAGGCCCAGGGGTTAAGTCCGTGGGGAGGGGACAGGGAAGAGGCTAAGGGCAGAAATGAAATAGGGCAAGGCCAGAGGCCATAGGGAAGGGTGTGGGGCTGGACCAGAAGGGGAAAGGGTCACAGAAGAAAAGGGGCTACCCGAAGACTAGAGTTAGGATGGAAACTGAGGGAGGAGCCGTGGGTGTGGCAGGTAGGACGGGGCAGGGGGGTGGTGTGGCAGGTGGACGGAGGAGGGAGTATGGCAGATGGGGCAGATAGGGAGGTAGGGCGGGTGGAGGGTATAATGGGTATGGCAGGTGGAGCGGGTAGGGTATGATGTTGGGGGGGGAGGGTGGGCAGATGGGGGGCGGGTTTGGTGGGAGGCCCAGAGGGAGGCACTGGGAAGAAGCAGATGTGGAGGAGGGGAGCCCGGCGAAACAGCCAGAGCCACGTGGGACAGGAGGCCAGGATAAGGATGTGGGGTGCGGCCAAGAGGCCAGAGGCTGCAGGGGAGGCAGGGTCAAGGGGCTGCCGGGAGGGCAAAGGTCACGGGAACAGAGGTTACAGGGGAGCACAGACAGCAGCAGGATCTCAGGCAACGTGCCTTGCGGCTGCTCTGGGGGCGGGGCGGCCTGAAGAAGCGTGGCAAGAACAGGGCAGGACACAGCGGGCTGCCCCGGGTGGCCCAGCGGGGAGCAGGCAGCGGCCCCGGAGGGAGTCACAATGTGGGCTGCAGGAGAATGGCCCGGAAGGGTCAAGGAGGCCCCTCTGCTCAGGAAGGTCAGAGGACCCAGAGCCAGGGAGTGGGGAGCCGGAGAGCGTCAGACTGGCCAGGGCGGCTCCGGGAGTGCAGAACAGGAAGGGGATAGGTCTCAGGGGCAGAACCGCGCAGAGGAACCTCCAGGAATCGGGGGTGGGAGGGGGGGATTTGAGGTGCTGATCCCATGGCGGTGAGGGGTCTGAGCGGATTGCGGGGGGGGTCAGGGGCCAGGATCCTTACGATGTGCAGCTGCAGATAGTCTCCGAGGCCGGAGGCACTGTCCACCCGCACCAGCACAGCACTCCGCTGGTGCGTGCTGAAGCCCACGGCCAGGCGGTCCATCCTCGTGCTGGGCCGGTCATTGGGGGGCCACGTGTAGGTGATGAGCGCTCCCCCCTTCCCAAAGATGTATGTGGTCCCGGCTGCAGAGAGAAGGGAGAAGGAGAGATGACTTCAGGAGAGCGAAGCGAGCAGGTCCTCGGGGCTGCAACCAGAGCACGGGGACACCAGGCCCTGCCATCCCAGGGAACAGTTGGCGGGCGGGTGCCCGGCGGAGGGCCTGTGCACGCGCACAGACAGACGTGGCTGCCTCATCAAGGATTCTAGCTGTAATTACAGCAAAACAGAGAGGCGACAGAGAGAGTGGCACAGAGAGGGGGCCCAGAGAGAGGCTGCAAGGAGACTGAGAAGCGCACCGAGGGCAGGCAGGACCGACCTCGGAGGGGGGCCTGGGCCCGACCGGCTCAGCTTCTCCCAGGGCTGGCAGAGGTGACAGGTCGGAGGTGTGTGCTTCTGTGGGGCCAAGCTGAGCAAGCACTGAGGCAGAAGGAGCCCCAGGCGATGGCGAGTGGAGCAGGGGCTGTGTTCAGCTCTGACTCATCGCCTACAGGCTGGCACCCTTCCACGGCCTGCCCCCACCTCCTCCCAAGCCCCTGGAAATCCTGGTCCCAGTTTGTCCAGGACTCCTTGCTTTCACTCCCAATTAGGAGGGGGGCTGCCTGGGGCCCAAAGAGGGGGTGCCTGGAGCCTTACCCATCAAAGAAGAGACAGACCTTGGGGGATGGGGAGACGGGTACAGCAGACTAGAGACTGACAGCCAGAGGAGGAAGGAGGCAGAGAGACAGATGGACAGAGAGGGACAGAGAGGGGTGTAGGTGAGAGAAAGTGGGAGAACAGGAGCCAGAGATGAAGGCTCCCTCTCCCTGCCCTCCCCCACCCCACCCTCTCTCCCCTCTCAGTCTCCTCCATCCGGCTGCCGGGGGCGGGTGTGAGGTCCCTAACGATCTCAGCCCCAAAATAAACCCCATTAGTTGCCATGTTCCCTCCTGTGGCTGACTGGGCTCCCTGGGGGGTGGAAGGGGTAGGTAGGGGCAGACCGTTGGCTGGGATGGGGGTGGGGGGCTGGACGCCCAGGTTCCTGGAAGGGAGCCTTGTCTGGGAAGCCTAGAGGTCTCCTACTCCGGGGGCCTTCAGAGAAGGAAGGGAACTATCTTGCATTCTTTAGAACCTAAATAGAGCAGATGAGATTCATAAAATGCTTAATTAAATAATTAGCCACTAACGACTCCTCTCAAAGCACTTCTGGGGGGGGGGAGGGGAGAGGGGTTTAGGGGAAGACTTATCCAGAGAGAAAGGTGGTGGGGCCTGAGGGCACGTGCCTGAAGTAGGCTGGGAGGAAAGTGGGGCCTTGTGGGTAGAAGTTGGGGTGTGGGATCAGGGAGCTAGGAGCCAGGGAGGGCAGGCCTGAGGGAGACTTGAGGAGGGCCTGGGGCCTAGACACTTCCGAGGAACAAACTCTGTCAAGACTGCAGCCCAGCTGGTCACCCCCCTCAAGGCCAGGCCCCTCAAGCACCTTGGGGTCTCTCACCTTAGGGTCTAGGCGCCCCACTGCAGTTTGGGCAATCACGGATGAGGGGGATCTACCCCAGGAAGCCCCTAGGCCCCTGAAGGAGAGGGACCCTGAGTGCCTTGGACGGAGGCACCGTCTACACCATCTGCAGGCCCAGGGAAGAGCTGAGGGGAGAAGGGGAGACTCCTGCCTGGGTCCCAGAGAGGCAGCAGGGGTTGGGGGAGAAGGAACTGTTCTCCAGAGCGCTGGTCATCAGCGCCTTCCCTCTCCCCAGATCTGGCCTGAGAGGAGAGATGACCCCGGCCCCCAGGGCAGGGCAGGCAGGAAAGAACCACCTCAACGTCTAAAAACTGACATCTGGCCACAGAGAGTGACTGGGAGAGCACCCTCAGCGGACAGAGGCAGGTTGGCTCTGGCCCCTCCAGACCCACGTATCCTTTATACTTGGGGGGGGGGGGGCGGTACGGGGTGGGGGCTGGAGGCCCCGGTGTCAGGAGGGAGCCCCAGGATCAGGGTGGAGGGCTGGCTGGGGGCAGGGTACACAGTGAGCCGCACCCCCACCCCAGGCGGGTCACCTGCCCGGAAGGGGCCAGGCCTGAAGGCCGTGTGCAGGGCAGGCCTCTCAGCCGGCAACAGTCTCTCCATTCCCAACACTGCAGCACTCTGGAAAACCGGCTGTTTCCATGGCAACCACCATACCCAGGGTCCTCCCTTCCCCCTCTACTCACAAGCTGCTAGTCCAAATTTGGGGGGTGGGGAGGGCCAGGGGAACAGAGATTGCTGACCTTCTTCCACACGGCCCTCTGACCCGGCCTCCCGGACCAGAGGCTGCTGCCTCTCCACCCTATGGGCTCCGGGGGGCCCCCAGGTAGATGTGGGGAGTGGGGCTCATTGGCTTTCTTGGTCCCTCACACCTGCCAAACCCCATTTCTGTGGAGCCTGTTCCCAAACCTCCCAGGTCTAAGGGAAGGGAGGCCCTCTCTCCTCACTTCCCCACCCCAGGACCCCAGACAGTACATCACCGTGTACAGAACCCGGCCTGAACCCAGACAGGGCCTGAGGAGCGGGCAAGCCCCGTGCCCCACGGGGCAGTGAGGCCTCCGGGATCGGGGGCCCGGCCGGCAACCCCAGCCCCGGGCCCCACGGCAGACACGTCCCCAATGACGCACCCGCAGACCCCACACCCACACCCACACCCAGGCGACGACACACCCAGCCGCACACAAAGACCCAGCGTGGAGAGGCAGACTCCGATAGGAGACACGAGGCGGCCAGCAAACATTGTGGTAAAAGTGCACAAAGGCAGGCCTGGGCGGGCAGCGAGGGCAGGACTGGACGGCCAGCGTCCCCGCGCCCAAGGCCAAAGGGCACCTGCCCACAGCCCTCTAGTCCCCAGCCCAGGCCACGCTCAGCCCGGCTTCCCCGGGGGCTTTATTACCCAGCTGTTCTGACGCTGCAGCTGGTTATTATGCGGGGTGGGCCTGTTAAAGCCTAAGGGCGTTTATTACACTGTGGGGGAATCGGGTGGAGAGACACTGTCTTAGACCGATGAGGTTGAATGGCTTATTGGACTGGGGCAGCAGTAATTACCCTGGGGAGACATTTCTCCCCCCAGCAGGGCGCCTCCTTCCATCCCAGTAGGGGAGGAAGGCAGGCAGGGGGATGGGGCTCTGCCAGGTCCCTTCTGGTTGCTCCCCAGCTGGACCCCAAGCCCTGGAGATAACTCTCGCCCCCCCCCCCCCCCCCGCCCCTCTGCAAGCTGTCCTGTATGCCCCCAGCCACCAGACTCCCCTGGAGGGGAAGGCATGGAGACAAGGAGCCCAGGACACCACACCACATCTAGAACCTCTGAAAGGTTCCAGAAAGGGCTCCGGAGAAGAGAGGGGCCTAAGCCAAGGCCCAGAATATTAACTCTAGGAGGCCCAGACCCACTGTCTTTGACCTCCCCATGTAGCTAGTGAGCGCCATAGTGCACAACAGGGCGAGGGGGGGGGGGCACACAACCCCAAAGCCCAAGACAAGAGAGACTCTGGCCAGAAGCAAGATGCCACAGGCCCAGGTGCCCACCGCCAACAGCCCAGGGCTGGCACCTTCTGTCCACACCCCGCATAGTCTGGGCCTCCTGGATGCAGAAATTCACTGACCCAGTAAGACACTAAACGATCAAGAACCTTCCATATAGTTCCCACACACCTGCATTCTAGAAAGACACACACACACACACACACACAACCATTAATAATGGTTAGCTAACCCAGACCCAAACAATAAACTCATTCCATGTGAATAACCACCTATGCAGTGATGCCCCTGTGGTTCAAACTACATGTGCAGCCCGTCCGTCTGCCAGTCTCCCAGCTGCATTAGAAGCCATGACAGAAACCTTCTGGTAGATCTCGAAATCATGAGAGGATAAAACGTCCTGCACAATCCAGAAAAGCCACGGTCCTAGGTGCCCATAGCCCATCCTGGCTCTTTGTAAATGGACCTTCACTACCCTGGCGGTGGCAGGGGGCGGGGGGGTCTCCACAGTCCCTGGGCTCAGCGCTCTGGCCCACTTCTGGGCCACACACCATCCAGTCACAGACCCCAAGTTCACCCACCCATGTGCAGAATCAAAATAAATGCCAGCCCCCTTTATAAGCTGGAGTGATGAATCCAGAGCTCTCCATCCCTGGCTTCAGGGAGTAGTAGAAACAAAGGTCGGGGGCTGAAAGGCTCTGAAACCAGAATCAGGGTCAAGGACCAGGAGAGTGTCACCCCCTCGGGGCATTTTTCGGATCCAGGTGTACTGCCCCCCCACACACACACACACCCACCCACCCAAGCCCAGACGACATCAGGTGCAGGGGTGTCAATGGGTATCTGGCAGGTGGATATGGATATTATGCAACAGGAGGGGTTGAGGGGTGGAGGTAAGTGGAGGGAAAGGAGGAAAGGAGGAAAGGAGGAGGGAAGGGGGGAGAGGGGAGAAGGAAGGCAAGGAGAAATACGGGGAGAAGCCCAGAGAAAGGACACAGAGAAGCAAGTGCAGAAGGAGAGGCTCCCTCACACCGGGGGATGTGGGGGAGATGTTGGGGCAGAGAGGGAGGATGCCCCTTGGTCTAGAAAGCTCTCCCAAGTTGGCCTCTTCCTCTAGCCAAGCAGGGGGTCCCAAGAGAAACCTGTCTCTTCCCCTCCTCTCTTGACTAAGGTAAACAGAGGTGGGGCCAGCCAGAGGGCCTCCTCCCAACTCTTCTATCTGTCCTCTGACCCTCTTCCTCCCTCTCACCTGCCTAACCCTCCATGGGTCCCTCCCTTCCGGTTCCCACCACCTTCCAGTTGTGTCCTGCGGCTGCTCCTCGGTTGCCCTGTGGCACTGGGCAGCCATTAGCCCTCTTGTGGAGGGGGCTATTTTTCTCCTCCACACAGCAAGGGAGTGGACATCTCTGAGGCAACCCCAAAACCAACATTCCTTAGCAGCGCCACCCCCCCCCCCACCTCCATGCTCTCTCCTCCATTTTCTCTCCCGGTCTCCCAGCTCCTTGCATCCTGACCCCAGCTCCTTTACTGAGCCCTCCTCTGCCACTCAGCTCCTAGGAAGGTCCCTCCTTCCAATCTGCTTGCCTCTCCTGGGCCTACTCCTCTCTCACCTCTGGCCCTCTGCTCCTCACTGCACGCACGCTGCCCACTTTGCACATCGCCTCAGTGCCCAGAAGGATCACGTCCTATCCGGGCCCCTTTGGGAGGAATCACTGGGCCTCTGGGGAGCCAGAGGGGACAATGAAGAGGAGGGACGAGGGCACAGAGGGCCCAAGAGCTTGTGGGGAGAAAAAGGGGGGTTAAGAGCCAGAGAAGGTGTGGGCTGGGGAAGTGGAGGAAGAGAGAGACCTGGGAGCAGAGCGCTGGATGGAGAGGACCCCAGTCTTATGAAGACATGAGAGGAGGTACACTGGGGGAGAGAGAGGGAGGCAGTAGAGAGGAGGGTGGGAAGGGGCCACTCTTGGGAAGCGGACAAAGACGGAATAGGGCACGGACAAAGAGGAAAAGATAGAGTAGAAAAGGGGGTGAGAAGATTGGGAGGGACACAGGGGCAAAGGTTGGGAAGCAAAGATGGACGGAGGAGGAGTAGCACGAGGGAGGCAGAGAAGAGCGCAGAAATGGTGGACCGGGAGGGGCGCGGAGGAGAAGCGAGGAAGACACAGGCATGGCAGATGAGGGAGGAACAAGAGTGGAGTGAAAAAGAAAGAGAGGTGCTGGATGGGCAGAGATGGAAAGTGATGGACGCACAGAAATGGGAGGTGACAAGGGTACAGAGGGAGAGCTGGTGACAGCACAGTGATGAGAGACGATAGGAGTCCAGATAAAAGGTGATGGGAGCTTGGAGATGTCAGAACACCATGGGAGTCAAGGTGGGAGGTGATGGGGGGACAGGAACAGGAGGCGAAGGAGGCGCAGAGATGGGAGGGGGGAGGTGCAGAAGTGGGAGGGAGAGAGGTACACAGATGGAGGGGATACGGGTCCCCTATGGAAAGGGATGCCAGTATGCAGGGAAGGGACGTGATGTGTGGACTAAAATGGGAAGTGATAGGGTCTCCGGGATGGGAGGTGACAGGTCTGATCTGGACTGGGAAGGAGGGACCTGAGATGGGAAGCGATGGGGTCCGGCACGGGAAAGAGGGGTGATGTGTCAGGACGTGTCAGTGATGGAGACAGTGCAGAGGCTGGAAGTTGTGGGGTGCGGGGACGAGAAGCGAGGGGTCACGGGGACCAGGGAGGACAGAGGTGGAAGGCGGCAGGCACGGAGTTAGGAAGGAATGGCACACAGAGAACCTGAGGGTTGAAGCTATGAGGTGATGGGGGGCCGAGGCGGGAGGTGATACAGGGCCGAAACAAGAAGTGATGGAGGTTGGAAATGGAAGTTGATGAGGTCTGAGAGGGAAGATGAAGCCGGTTTTGAGATGGAAGGGTCACAAGGGGCTGAGATAAGAGGTGACAGGAAGTGGAAGGTGATGGAGGACTGGCCCAGGTTGATGGGGTGACTGGGATGAGGGGAGGTGGGGAGATCGGGCTGGGAGATCATAGGGAGCCTGGGGCGGGGAGGGGGGGGGAGTGTGAGTTCCAAGCAGTAAGGTTGCAGAGGTGAGAGACGCTGGGGGTCAGAGGTGCAGGTAGGGCAGAGGTGCAGAGGGGTTGCAAAGGAGAGATGAGGCCCGGAGAGGGCTGGGGCAGGGGAGGGAGCTGACTGGGGGGTGATGGAAGGCCAGTCAGAGGGGAAACGGGGTGGGTGCGGGGGGGGGGGGGGACAGAGGTGAAATAGAGGCGGACATGGGAGAGGTGGGAGAGGAAGAGACGGGACACGTCAGAGGCAGAGATGACAGATGGGGCGGAGGGGAGCATAGCTGGGGGGACAAAGATGAGAAACTAGGCCCAGAGATGCCGGACGAGCAGTGGGAAGGTAGGGAGGGGCAGAGGTGGAGGTGAGCCGGCTGGAGAAACGGTGAGGGGCAGAGGTGGAGGAGAGGGCAGGGTAGGGGGAGAGCTGGACCGAGGACGAAGGCACAGAGATGGGGAGGTGATGGGAGCGGAAACAGGAAGGGGTTGACAGACCGAGATGGGGAGAAGGAGGTGAAGGTGAGGCAAGAAAGGAGCGATGACGGCCAAGCCGAGGCCGACGCAGGGGGTGATGGAGAGGCCAGGGTGGGGCTGAGGAGCTGGGAGCCCGAGATGGTAGGTGAGGGAACGCGGGCCCGCAAAGCGGAGGGGCCGGGCCTCGGCGCGCACAAGCTGGGGTGCGGCCGCGGGGCCGGGGCCGCGCGCACGGGAGGCCCGGGGAGGGGGGACGGGGGTGGGGGTGGGGGGCCGGCCACGGCAGAGCGCCACTTACCGTGCCCGCCGCGGGTGAGGAAGGGCATGCGGTTGATGGCGATGGGCACGGTGCCGTGCTTGCTGTGGAAGTGGTGGACGTGGTGGGTGGTGCTGAGGCTGGAGGAGACCCGGGCCCCCTCGGCCGCCCCCAGCAGTAGCGGCAGCAGCAGGAGCGGCAGCAGAGGTGGCGGCGGCGGCGTCGGGGGCCCGGCCAGGGCGGGGGGGCGGCGCGGGCACCCCCCCGGCCCGCTCCCCCCGGGGGGCATTTCGGCCCGGGGGCGGCCGCCTCACAGCCCCATGGCCGGGGGCGGGGACGCGGGGCTGCGCAGCCCCGCGAAGCCCCCCTCCGGCTCCGAGCCCCGGGAGGGGGGGTAGGGGTGAAGAG
This sequence comes from Panthera uncia, assembly GCF_023721935.1. NCBI lineage: Eukaryota > Metazoa > Chordata > Mammalia > Carnivora > Felidae > Panthera > Panthera uncia. The sequence continues at coordinate 6,687,400 of NC_064808.1, read as the reverse complement.
AAGGAAAACCAGAGCCCAAGCCTCGGTCCGGAGCCAACGAAATCAACTGGATCCCGCCGGGGAATCCGAGGTCCGCGGAGCGGCAACGCCAAGGTCCAGGACGCCTGGGTCCATCTCGAGGAGCTAAGGGTCTGCCCGCATCCCGGCGGGGTCGGAGCGGCGCAGAGGGCCGTCAGAAACCCGGGGGAGCGCCCGGGGGAGGGGGCATGGTGCCGGGTGGAGAGGTAGGGGAGGCGCGGGGGCCAAGCAGGGATGGGAGAGCGGGGGAAATCCTGCGGAAAAACCGAGCCGGGGGAGGGGGGAGGCTGGAGGGGAGAAGCGGGAGAACGACGGAGACTAGGGCCGGCCGCGCCGCTGCTGCCGCTGCCGCCCGACGGAGGCCGGGGGGGAAAGGAGGGAGCGGCGGGGGGGGGGGGGGGGGAAAAGGGAGGAGGGAAGCAAATCCGGGTGAGGGGGGGAATGAAGGGAGAGGAGGGGAGAGGAGAGGAGGGGAGCGGGACTGAGCAGAGGAAAGGCGCGAGCCTGCGAGATTCCGGTGGAGAGATGGAGGCAGCGGAGTGTTGCTGCAGAGGCTGAGGGCTGGAAGGGAGAGGGAGGGAGGAGAGGAGAGGAGCGGAGAGGGAGGGGAGAGGGAGCGCGGGAGGAGGAGGGGGCAGGGCAGAGGGACCCGAGCGGCTCCCGATCTGCGGGCGGCGCTGGGCAGCTCCGCCGCACGGCACCTGGCTAGCCCGCCTGGCGCTCGCCTCTCCTCTGCGCGCGCCCCGCCCCGCCCCTCCCCCGCGCCCGGGCGCGCGCGCGCTCCCCTCCCGCCCGCTCCAGAGAAGGGGCCCTGCTGAATAATTGAACAGGACTGAGGCTAGCAAGAGAGGCAGCTCTCTTCCTCCGCCTTCCCTTCCCCCGCGCCTGGACGAACCCCAGTGGTGCCCTCTCTGGTCCAGCGCGCAGAGATGTGGCCACGGCCACCTCTGCACGCACCCCTCGGAACACACGTGCACGCTGGGATGTGGACGGGTATGGAGACACCCACGTGCCCATACAGGCACCAGTGAGCGCGCAGGCACACACACAGGCTCAGACACATACATGCATACATGTGCTCATAGACACTGGCGCACGGACTCACACTCGGCGCGGGGGAGGGGCAGGAGGTGTGCACATGCACAGAGGCACACATGCGCGCACACATACGTGTTCGGCCGCAAGCGATGAACAGCCAACACACACACAGACACCTCCTCCCAGCTCACCCTCCAAAAACAATGACCCAGAGCCTCACAGGTACTCAAGGGGAAGACACGTCACACACGTACAGCCTTCTCACTACCTTCCCAAAAGGGTGCTCCCCTACCCAGCACACCCTCGCTGGACGCCTCCGATCTTCCCCTCCCCCGGCCTCAACCTCTCCCTCCACGGAGTTTTCAGGACACCTGTCCACTGAGTGTCCCATTTAGGACAAAAACCCTTCCTGGGTCACTTAGGTTCGGCCGAGGAAGCCACTTCTTCTAGGTGCCCCTCCACTGGGATCTGCCCCTCCCCACTCCCCACCGCAGAGTTTTGGGGACCTCTGGGAAGCACTTGTCATAGCCCAAGAGGTAAGTGCAGAGAGACTCCCGTCCCTTCATCTGGATGTGACCTCTGCACCCACATCAATCTGGGTTCAGTGAGACGATGGTCTCCTCGAACCAGGGAAGGGGTGGGGGTGGGAGGCAGAGGGTCAAGAAAGAGGAAGAGGGAGGGAGGTGGAGATGGACCTGGAAGGAGCCAAAGAAACAGGGTAGTAGAGTGAGGAGGGGTGGTGAAGAAAGGGCAAAAGGAAAGGGGAGGTGATGTGAGAAAGGGGACAGGGAATGGGGGCGCACAGGCAGGAGAGGGCTGGCTCCTGCTAATTGATTCTGAATTTCATCTTCCAGCACCGTGAGCCAGACGGGAACGCCTGAATGCAGTCAGCACCCAGGACAGCTCCCCTGTTGCCCAGGTCACCTCCCCAACCTTGTGGGAGGACGTGGCCCCATTTGGCCCCTGGCCCTTCAGAAGTGAAGAAAGGGGTCCCCAGAAGAGAAGGAAGGCTTCGAGGTGGAACATGGCTCCGTGAGGAAAGAGACACTGCAGCCTGCAAAGCGGGGCTGGGGCCCCCTGAAGCCTTGTCCCCCTGCCCTCTCCATCCCATCCTTGTGCCCCAGGCTCTGGAATAGAGACTGACACAGCTCTGAGCAGGCAGAAAATTTATGGTCCCAGAGGGAAGGAGGGAGGAGCCGGTGGCGGTGAGAGGAGAGGAAGGGAAACCGCCTAGAGGCCAATCAATATCAGTGAGTGGGAAGTGGAGAGAGTTGGAGGGGGTGACGTTGGGGAGCCAGGGGGGGAGACGGAGGGTAAAAGAGGAGAGGGAGAGGTGTGCAAGACATCAATAGAGCCCGCGGAGATGAACAGAGCAAGTGGAGAGATGAGAAGAGGAGGGCAGGCATGGGGAAGAGCTGATATCCTGGGAGAGGGGGGTTCTGGAAGACAGAACCCTGAGCAGGCCTGATGGGAGCGCCTGGGTCCCAAACCCCAGCCCTGGAGTCTCAGCCCCATGTCAAGCCGTGTCCCTCCTTCTAGCTTCCCTTCCTCCCTCATTTCGTATTCTGTTCTCCATTATCTCCCCCACTTTCCTCTCTCTCATGGCAGAGATGGGTTCTCTCCTCTGATCTCTCCTGCCTTCCCAGAGCAGACTACTGAACTTTAAAGGGACACAGAGGTCCTGCACACCCCATGTTACAGACGGAGAAACTGAGGCCACAAGCTGGGAAAGGTTGTCCTGAATGAAGGTCAGACGTCTCCCCGCCCCAGTCTCTCCCCCACCAGACAACCCCAACGCTCTGAGGACACCCTGGCCATTCCCACCCTCCTCCCTCTCTTCCGGCTCTGGGCCCCTTCATGCCCGTGCTGTTCCCAGGGCCTTCACACTCAAGCAGGGTGAACTGAACAGGCCTCTCGGCCAGGTTCCTGCTTGACCTTGTGCAGCGGCTGGGCCCCAAGAAGACCAGCCATAGAGGGACAGCACGAACAAGACACAGAGCCGAACGTGGAGAATTAGGAGGCACGATCCCAAGAGAAGAGGGAATTATGGTTTGGGAAGTAATGGCACAGCCCCCAGCCCCAGGTTCCTGCCCTGCCCTTCCGGGGCAGAGATCTCAGAAGGTCCCCCAGGGCCGGTATCGGGGGAAGCAGCAGGCAGAATCCCAGCAGCTGCCAGGTTGCACCCACCTTGTCTTGACCTCCACGGCTCTGCTCAGGCCTGCCACCAGACACAGACCAGTGCTCGGGGATGGTGATTCTTCCCAAGATATGCCCTGCTCCCCAGCCCCGAGTCTCCCTGCCTCCCGCCTTCCTGGAACCTGAAGAAGCGGTTCCAGCCTCTCTTCCCACCCTCGCTAAAAGATGACATAACTCCCTAAATTCCCAACAATCTCTATGCCCGCTTCCAGAAGGCTCCGGTATGTGCCAGTGTAGTAGTGACAGTGGGCAGCAGTATTTCTTGACCTTGATCCTTTGCATCCCAGGCAAGAAATGCCCACTATTAGGGGCGCCTGGGGGGCTCAGTCGGTTGAGCATCCGACTCCGGCTCAGGTCATGATCTCGCGGTTCGTGAGTTCGAGCCCCGCGTCGGGCTCTGTGCTGACAGCTCGGAGCCTGGAGCCTGCTTCCGGTTCTGTGTCTCCCTCTCTCTCTGCCTTCCCCCACCCCCCATTCACACTCTGTCTTTGTCTCTGTCTGTCTGTCTCTCTCTCAAAAATAAATAAACATTAAAAAAATTAAAAAAAAAAAAAGAAATGCCCACTTTCAGCACCACCACCCGGGACTAAATGAACAGCAGGAGGTCATGGAGTCAGGAGCTCCCAGGTTCCAGCCGCACTCTATCCCCCCAGCACCCGAGAATTTAGGGCATGCAAGTGGCCTCGGTTTCCCCATCAGTTAAACAGGACGGCCGGTCTCCAGCCCACTGCCTTCACTGAGGAATAAATTAAAAGAGCTTTGTGAACTGCCAAACGCTAAACAACCAGTGGGGATTATTACTGTTAAGCATCGAAGTTACCACCGTCTCCAGATCTGTGCACAGTGAGTGAGCTGGATAGAAAGAGGCCCCGCCCTGTCTTTCTTCCCCGGGGAGCCAGGGCTCCAGTGTCCCTGAGCCCTGGGGGACATCGTCTGGGGGCTTTGGGAGGAACAGAGAGGAGCAGGTCAGACGAGGAAAACCCTGAAGACAGGATGGGAACAGGAAGCGGAGATCCTCAAGCCTGGGTCAGGCCTCAGAGCCCCCCAACAGTGCTGAGGAAGAGGGCAGGACATGCTTCCCACGGAGAAGGAAGAACCAAGATCTGCCCAAGAGCCCAGTCCCTGGAACTTGTAGGTGGATCCCGTAAGAGACTCAGGACTCGTGCCCGGATGACTACGGCTCCAAGACGTGGCAGGGAAGCAAAGGCACCGACCCCAGTTCTTAGCCCACATCTACTATTAACTACCCCCAGAAATCCACTGACCCCTCCAGGCCTCGGTCCCCATGTTTGTAAAATGAAAAAGCCCAGTCCTGAGTGGTGTGTGTGTGTGTGTGTGTGTGTGTGTGTGTGTGTGTCTTTTCCCAGGCAGCTGACTGGCCACACCCCTGGTCTCTCCATAGGGCTACCCCGAAGGAAGACCATTCAGGTGATGCCTGAGAAGGCTGCCCTCTTCCTTGCTGCTGCCCGCAGGCCGGTCGTCCGAGAGAAACTCTGTAGCCCCCCTCAGATAGGAGTCTCCCTCTCTCCACTTCCTGCCCCAGCTGCCCTCCCTCTGCCAAACCCTAACCCGCTGCTGGCCACCAAGCCCCGGTACCAGAAACTGCCGCTGACAGTGCCCTCTCTAGGGAGGGGCCTCAGACAATATGCAAGTTGGCAGACAGATGCCCAGACAGGGAGAAGAACGAGGCAAGGACGCTAAGGAGTGTCCTTGTGGCTCCAAGGGGACCACCTACAGCTGAGATTCTTGGCAGGGGGGCGGGGGGAGTCGGGAACAGCATGACCGCTGTCTAGGGAAGCCAGCTGTCCAGCGGCCTGGCCTCCTGGGAATCTCCTGAGCCTGCCCCCTTGGGAGCGGGCCGACTCTGGGCAGGAAATTCGAGACTTCCGCTGCACTCTCCCGAGGGCACCGGAGGAAAGGGGGTGCAGGTCGACGCCTGCCCCCTGTTCTGAGCTATAGCAGGTACATCAAACCTGTTAAGACCATCACCAAAATCTCACAGGGAGAGCAACAGAGGCTGACATCTTTGGGTACAGGTGAAGGGGGCAGCGTCCAGCCAGCTCTGAGCAAAGGGAGGAGGCCGTCTTATCAGCAGATTGCCCCAGGGGCTCAGGCAGCAGCAATCCCGCCCAGGCCCCAAAGGAAAGACTCCAAGGGGTCGAGGGTCGAGGGTCGACAGCAGCCAGCAGCTCCCCTCCCCCCCCCCCCCCCCCCCCCACCGCCCCGTGCTCTAGGGACAAGAGGGGATAAGAAGGAAGCAAGCAGCATGGCTCTCAGAGACCCTCTCTCCTCCCCGGCAGTCCCTATGGCTGGGAAGGGGCCAGATCCCCCCGGGAACTCACGGTCATTGCAGACAGGGCCTCCGTAGGAAGTCATGGTGCAGTCACAGGTGAAGCCATCCCACTGCTGCAAGCAGACACCCTGGTTGGCACAGGACTCTTCGGTGCAGGTGGTGCTGGGGCCTGGAAGAGGCGGGAGGAAGGAACACCCCCCACTCAGCCAAGCCCCCTCCCTCCCCAGGAGGCGCGGAAGCTTCAGAGCCCGGTGAGAGGCCCCACTCTCAGTCCTGCCAGGACCAAAGGGCCAAAAACCGACAAGGGGGGGGGGGTGGCCACGGGTGGGGAGGGGTGCTCAGGGACGGCTGGGCTTGGCTTTGAACTGCGATAAGGGGCCAGGGTGAGAGGCAACGGGAAAAGTGAGTGACCCTTCACCCCCGGCACCCCTGCCCCAGGGCTGTGGGGACAGGCTCCCGCGAGGCCCGAGAAGCAAGGCCACTGTGCTGCCCCAGCGAAGCCCTGCGGCCGGCCCTCCTGCGGCCCGCAGAGTCACCCCCAACTCCTGCACCCGCCACTCACCGTCACAGCCCCTCTCCACCTGCCCGATGCGGTGCAGGGCGTCGGCGATGAGGTCTGGGAGGCGTCCGTTGAGGTCCACCGAGGCCAGGCAGCCCTGAAAGCCATCCCGGGAGGCCACCAGCTTGGGCAGGTTGCTGAACATGTTCTTGCTCAGACCGCCAATGTACAACTCCCCTGTAAAGGGAGAGGGGTCAAAGCCTGAATCCCGGTCCCCATCCCCCTCCCAGGATACCAGCATCTGCTTGTCAGGTCGTCCCAGACTCGGGCTTCTGTATAGAGATCCCACGACCCCCCCCCCTTCCTTCTTCCTTCTCCACTCTGCCATCTGTCTGCTCCCCTCCCCGAGAAGCCCAGATGCCCAGGGTGGGGTGCTTGGGGGATGGGGAGCAGCTGGGAGACCGGGCTCCATGCTCTCTCCCACACAGCTGATTTCCAGTTCCGGCCTGTAATCAGGGCCTTTCAGAGACGTGAGGGCCTGTCTGCGCCGCCCCCACCCTCTCCCCTCCCCCTATTCCCTGAGCTCCCTCAGGCCTCTCTCTCCTGAGTGCTCTAACCCAGCTCCCTTTCCCCAACAGTTAGGGCTGGGCCGGGGACTCTGGGTGACTCCAGGAAGTTCTCCTCGGGGACATCCGATCCCATGCATCACTGCCCTGGCCGTGTCGCGCCCAACTCCCCGGAAGACTTGGCCGGCCCAGGGCGCAAGCTTTTCAGCGAGACGGGGTCTTGGCCACTGGCTCGATGCAACACAAGACTAACCCAGACCACCCTCGGGTCTGCCAGCGCTTCGGATAATCTGTGACATGCTGCCCCCTTCTGGAAGCTGGGAGAATTGGCAGCACTAAGCCCAAAGATCTGGCCGGCACCTGACCGGGCTTCTAGATCCCACTCTGCCTCCAGCTCACTTGGGGGCCTCAGGCAAGCCTCCTAACCTCCCGTTTTCTCCCATTTCCTCCTTCTCAAGGCGGGGGGTGACTTCACTGGTCTCTGAGGACCCTCCCAGACCCCAGACGATGTGAGTCACACGGACCACGCAGGGGTCTCCATGGGGCTGAGGGCTGCTTGGGGCAGATGAAGAAGGTCGCTCGTGTTGCCCCAGAGGGTTCTGGAGAAGCTGCAGGCCTCATCTTTGCTCTTGTCCCAACGCCTTGACTCTAGGTTCCTCCTTCTTCCCTGTTCTCTCCAGCACCCCTTCCGGGGGCAGCCAATGACCACTTCAATAGCTACCTAAGGGCCCCTGGGGAATGTGTGACCCTGATGTGACACCGAGCCTCCCAGGGAAGCCTGGGTCCAGAAGAGTGCCCAGACAGAGCCTAGTAGATGCCCAGTGTATAGGACAGGCCACATGCAGGGACCCCGCAGCGGCTAACCCCCCCTCCCCTTATCAACCGTCCCCTCCCACCCACTCGGGGGGAGCTATCTGCCAGGACACTATGCTCCCCATTCTCTTTCCAGCCCTCAACCAAGGCAGGCCTCTCAATCTTGGGCAACCAAGAGGTCTTCAGAAGCCCTGGACTGCCCACCCCTAGCTCTAGAGTGAGGCCACCAAGCTCCCCGTGAGGCACATCCCATGGCCGGGCTTTCAGTGTTGAGGGCAGCCTCACGGGAGAGCTGAACAGAACTTTGACAGGAAAACGTCAGGCTGGACACAGAAAAGAAGAGGAAGGAGTTGGAAACCGTGGCCAGGAGAGGAGAGGGAGAATCACGTGAGTGACAGAGCACGCCAGCCGGTGTGGGGGAGGGAGGGTCTTGCTGGGGCCAAGGGGGCATCTGGGTCAGGGCCAGGCCTTCTCCACAGGCCCCAGGCCCCACCTTTGAGATCGAGGTTTCGGGCGCCATTGGAGTGCTGCGTGACCGTGCGGGAGTCGATCTTGAGCGTGTGCACGTTGCCTGGGTCCCTGGACACCACCACGTTGTGCCACTGGTTGTCATTGACTGGCTTGTCTGAGTTCCCCTTCATCAAGGACGGGCCATTCCCCAGGTCAAACACGTAGTGGATGTACCTGCCCCGCGGTAGGGAGGAGACACTGGGTCAAGGCGAAGGCAATACTGGGAGGGCAGGGTAAGGAGGAGCTACGGCTTGCAGGGGTCCTGCGTGCTGCAGGAGGAGGGGATAGAGGGGGAGAGCCCACGGTGGAGGGACCCAGCCCAGAACAAGAGGACTCTGGTGTGAAGTCCCATCATGGGGACAATGTGGGGACAGAGGGCCACAGAGGAGCCGGCTCCCGTGACAGGCTCAGACGAGGAGCTGATTGGGGGAGAGGTTTGTGGGGACAGCAGGGGTTCCTGGGGGCAGGGCACAGCTGCTCTAGGGTGGGGTCCCCTCAGGCAAGAGAGGCCATAGGGACAGGGCCCTGCCTCCCGCCTGCAGAAAGGACCCGCCTGAGCCAGGACAGTGAACGGCAAGGACACTGGCAAGGAAGGAACCGGGGAGTCACCGGGTTGGAAAAGGGGGTGCCACTCTTCCATCTTGGCGGGGGGCTGGGGACCTGAACCTCGAGCTGTGGTCTGAGGGGACTGGATATCTCAGCCAGTGGCGGGGGCCGTATCTCGGTCAGCAGGGGAAGGGGACCCCTCCCTTGCCGGCGGCGCAGGGCGCGGCAGCTCACCCCTTGACCAGCTCGATGACAATGAAGTCATTGCCGTTGCCCGAGTTGAACAGGAGGAGCCCGTCGGGGGCCGTGGTCTTGAACTGGAAGAAGAGGTGCATGGAAGCGTAGGCTTGGAGCGTGGCGAGCGCCAGGTAGCTGCTGCGACTCTTGAAGGTGACAGGATCGGCCACGATGGCCCGCAGGCCGAAGCGGGCGTTGAGCTCGCAGTAGGTGATGTCGCCGTCCTTGCACTGGTCCATGTAGGGCTGGCCGTTGAACACCAGCCCGCTCAGGTGCCCGATGAAGTTGGAGGGCACCACGGAGATGAAACGCCGCTCCGTCATGATGCCCGTCTCAATGTTGTGGAACTCTAGCCGCGTGTGGGCTCCCGCCATCTGTCCTGCTCGGGACCGGAGACAGAGATGAGGGGGGCAGGCTGGGGGGGGGGGGGGGGGGGGTTCTGGGGTTGGGCCCCGGGGTGCCAGGAGCCTCCCCTCTACACGAGGGCCACACCGGAGAGACATCGGCAGACACCCTCGGTGGGGGTGCCGGCGGCCGCACGCCTCGCCGGCCCAGGGCTGACGGGCACCGGGGACAACGGCGTCCGGGCCCCCCCCCCCCCGTGACATGCCACCCCTCGGGGAGAAACAGCAGCGGGGGCTTTGCCAGAATGCTGCCCGAGGAAGGGAAGCCAGGCGGTTGTCACCGAGAAGAACAGGGCCGTCCACAGGTCCCCGGAGGCGTATCCACCCCGCTGGGCTCAGCGCGCTCACCCTCCACGGTGACGTTGTCCACAGACAGCTGCAGGCTCTTGCCACGCCGCACCACCCTCACCGTGTGCCACTCGTTGTCATTGAGCTTGTGTCCCGCAAAGAGCGTCTCGGGGCCTTTACCTGCGGCACCAAGGGGGGAGTGAGCGCGGCGTTCCGGCTCGCTCGCCCGTGGCTCCCGGTCCCAGCCCAGGCGCACAGTCTCCCCCCCCACACGCACAGCTGCACACCTACGGCCTAAGGCACGCGGCCAGCTGTGCCACACGCACCCCCGCCCCCCGCACGCGGGGACACACGCTCACCCAGTCTTTCCACACCCAGTCAGAAATCCAGACAACACCCACTGCCTCTTTGCGCAACTCCCAAGGCCGTCCCTGGAACCGAATTGGATGCGAACGGTGCCTCTGCAGTCGTGCCCTGAGGCCCTGCACACAGCCGCCCGTACCTACAACCAGCGTTTTCTTCCCGAGTCTTCTCAGGAGCGTCAGCGCCAGTGTGTGTAGCCAGCAGTGAAATTCTCAGCATCGAGGCAGAGGCCTGTCCTTTTCAAACTCCCAGACCACCCCCGGCCGCACGTGTGAGGGCGCGCCCGTGGCTTCGCTGCTGGCGGTGAAACCCTCACGCAGACACACAGCTCGCCACCCCCCGCCGCCTACAGAGGGACCCGGTGTGACCTTTCTGTACGCCTCTGGTTACCTCCACGCACCCGGACACGCGACCACACACACAGCACAACCGACCTGGCCAGAGAGGGGAACGCGTCTTAGGAATTATGACCCTTCATGCGAGGCCGGGATTCTCTGATTCCAGGTCTAAACCAAAACCTCTTCTTCTTTAGAAGGATGCTCGACTTTGCGGCACTCCCAGGGCTCCCGCCAGCGGGGCCGGGGCTCAACACGCACGCGCCCACAGGTACCGAACACACAGAGGTCGGACACGCTGGGCGCACACGGCCCCCTCTGCCGGTGTCTGCCGGGTTCCTGTGCTCTCTCGCACGACACCAGGGCACGCCATGCAGAAACACTCTCTCGGAGACCGCACTGAGCCCAGCACCCTGGGATGCTCGGAGATGCCCACACCTGCTCTCCTCCTCACCCCCAGCTGAGAGACTCGCTGTCCCTTCTGAAGGCGCCTCGGCGTGACGGGAACTCAGCGCCCCCCCACCTCCCCAACACAGGAGCTGTGGAGGGCTGAACGTTGAACCTCGAACCCCTGACCCTGCTCCCCACCCTCCTCTTCTTTCCTGCGTGCCTCGCCCGCCCCCTTGTGGCCGCCTCTGGCGATGCAGTGGAATATCCCGGCTCTTCTCCGGCTTCTTCCGGCCACAGGGAGGGGGGGGGGGGTCCTCCTGCCATAGGTGCACCCAAGTCTTTGCCCCACCCTCCCAGGGACTTGAGATGACAAGGCTCCCTGGCCTTCCTTTTCTCAGTGAGCATGCTGACCCAGGGCCCTCCACCAACGCCTCTTGGTTCACCTTGGCTTGGCCCGTTCTGCCCTCCACAGCCACACCACCCCCACCTGCCCTCATGCCTGCTCCCCTCCCACCACCCCCACTGCCCAACCCCCACACAAGCCAGTGAGGAAGGCTCTCCTCCCCCCCCACTCTCCCTCCCCAGATCCCAGTGTCCAGCATCCCAGGCCCCTGGGGGCTCGGCAGAAGAAGAGGGAAGCCACTTACTGGGTGCGCAGCCGACGCGCAGGCAGTCTGGGGGGGCCGTGGGGCGGGCAGAGGGGGAGGGGAGACAAAAAGGCAGAACAAGTTTTTTGTTTTCTTTTTTTTTACATCCTTCACAGGGAGGGGTGTCTGCGGGCGGGGGTTCCCCCCCAGGACCACTTTCCGGGGACCACGCGTGCCCAGGTGCCCTCTCCCCTTCCTCGGTTGGACCCCTGTCCCTCCTGCCCCCAAGAGGGCTCCAACCCTCCCCAGAACTGGGAGGCAGGGCAATCAGGTGATGGGAAGAGGGCTTGCCGCCTCCCGTCTTAGAGGGGCCCGGGGCCTCTCACGTCTGAGGGAGATGGCACCTTGGGAATCCCAGTCGTACAGGGGATCTTTGTGGGGCTGAGGGCTTGACCAACCCCACATCTCCACATCTCTCGGAGGGAGATGGGTGGGGAGGGCCAGATTCCCCGCATCCCCTGCTCTGGGACGACTCCCTGCTCAGAGCCCAAGTTGTGACACATCACTCCCCATGCCCCCCTGGGCTCTGAGCCAAATGGAGGGGTCTGCCCCAGGGCTCCCTACCCGTGGCCACACATCTCCCAAAGTCCCAGGGGGCCAGCACCACCCCCTACAGGAACCTTCCTTCTACCCTTCCTGATGGAGGATGCCAGGCTGCCACTGGGGAACAGGGCGATCTTTCACCCTGACGAGGAACCAGAATCCATCTGTTTTCTCAGGGAGGGGCCAAGGCCTCACAGATGGGGCTCGTGAGGCCCCCAAAGTATGATTTCAGAGGACACCCAGCAAGTCAGAGGCGAGCAGGCACCACAGGCAAAGTCTGCCCCAGCCTCCGCATGGCTGTCCTATGACCCCAGGGTCAGGCGGCCCCACATGGTCAGAAAGCACACTGTCTACACAGAACTGTAGCCCAGGGCCCCGGAGCCTTGGGCCATCCCTCTGATGGGACACACGACCCACAACATGTCAGTTGGCCAGCCTCGCAAGGGGAACGGAGCACTAGGGTCCTATGAGATTGGGGCCTAGGGCCCTTGGGACACCTGCACCATGCCACCAGACCCAGATGAGCTGGGGCTGCAGAACGTCCTGCACCTGGAGGCAGAGGAGCTGGGTCCCAATTTCATTGTGTGGCTGTGGACAAATCTCTTTTCTCTGAGTTTCATCTTTTCGCCTTGTGAGCCCAGAGCAAGAAAGAGGTGTTCAGTGGGCCGGCCCCTTGTCTTTCTGGGAATATCCTGGCATCCTATGGCTCCTCCCAGAACAGGCTCTGCCTGCACCCCTAGGCCCAGGACACAAAGGCGGCTGGGGGCATCTGGCATCCCTTGGGCCCCTGAAGGTTCCTGCAGTGGAGGTAAACAGGCTCCCCTGTGGCTCTGGGGGCATGGGCCCCTCGGGCAGTACGGCTGAGCTCCACACGCGTCGTCAACCGCAGCAGAAGAGTGGGGGGAGCAGCCGGGACCCTGAGCCACAGCCTGGCACCAAAGGAGGGAAGCAGCAGCAGGGGAAGGCGACGGAGCAGGTTCAAGGGGGAAGTCAGAAGGGAGAGTGAGAGGAAGGAGGTCAAGAGGGTGCAGAGAGAAAAGAGGAAGGAAGGGGGAGCAGAGGGAAGCAGAAGCTAGATGGGGGATGGGGAGGGGAATGTCAGGGGGGAGGGGGGGGGGGGTGCCAGGCCTGGAGTCAGGTCACGGGGGCTCTCTTTGGGCCAGCAGAGTCTTCACCAATGAAGGGTCCAAAAAAGAAAAAAAGGGGCTGGAAGGACAGGCCGATCCCCTATTGGGAAAAGCTCAGTTCTTCCCTTCCCTAGCAGGGGTGGGAGCCAGGAATGGGGGGTCCATCTGTCCAGAGAAGAGGTGTCAGCTCCAAGTCCCCACCCCCTGCAGTGACTCCACCCTCAGAAGCCCCACTGCAGTGGGGTTGGAGGAGAGCCGACACCCCGTGAGGATGGGCACCCCAGGAGGGGGCCGGCACCACCCCGGAGGCAAGCAGAAAGTGGGAGCGATGAGAAGCACCCACCTTCGTGCACACACCCGCCCAGAGCCCAGCTCAGGCGGCATTAGCTAGTGACCCGTGCAGGAAATGAACAGAAGTGACAGGTCTGCACAGACTCACCAAAGTCCTGGCTGAACATAGAGACCAGGATGGGGGTGTGAGTGTGTAGGGAAACAAACAGGTGGGAAGAGGTCACCTGCATGTGAAGGAACCCAGGGTGAAGAAGCCAGGCTTCCCATCCCATACCCCCACCTGATCCCCTGCCCCACCCAGGCTCCACAGTTTGGAGACGGTGGGTCCAAGTCTCCCATGCAAGGAGCCTCAGGAGCCCATAGGCCAGAGGCTCATCTCAGAAGTGACATCACAGAGTGACAGAATGCAGCTCTTGTTCAGAGCAATCTCCCCGGCTGCCCAGCCTATGGAAGGTGCCTGTGAACTACTGAGAGCCCCGGGTGGGAACAAAACACCCTTCCGTGGCCTCAGGGATTGACGGACCTTGAAACATAATGTGTATTCAGCCCGGCTTACACGAACAAGAGTTAGGCTTACTCTGTATGGCCTTGAGAGGGCAGAACTAGGTCCACAAGAGGGAATTTCAGAAGTTGACGCTAAGGAAGAATGACCCAGCGATTAGAATGGCCAGAAGAGGTGGGGAGCTCCTGACATGAATGGCATCTGAGCAGCGATGGAGGAACTAACAGGTAATTCACATATGGGGCGGGGGTGGAGCTGGCTGGAGGAGATAACTTTTAAGGGTTCCTCCAGCTTGGAGATTCTTCAGTTACAATACAGCCTTCACGTTAGCCTCACTGACAGCTGGGGCTGCAGGAGCACAGCTGGTGGAGGGCAACTCCAGGGAGGGGAGGGCGACAAGGGACAGGCTAGGTGGGGCAATGGCTCAAGAGGCCATACCAAGGGCAAAAGGACCGGGAACACAGGTCACACTGGAACAGGGTGAAGAATCCCGGGGACTCTAACATTCCCTGGGAACAGAAATCAACCACCCTGCTCAGGGCCAGCAGACCTTAGGGTACTTGCTTGGGGTCTGCAGGCGTGGTGGAGGCCTAGGGACAGGACAGGAGACACAATCCAGTTTCTCTAGCATCCTCGGCCTGGAAGGAGGCAGCAGCTCCTTGTCAGCCTTTTCTGGCCCGGCAAACACCCTGCCTCCCGAAGCTGGCACTGAGTGCCTCCTCCCAGCTGTCCCACCAAGTGGTCACTGGCAGCCTTGGTTTCCTCTTTAGGACCCAGCCCCACGTCCAAGGCATTTCGCTGAGCCTCTGACAGGTTGCACAGATGCCTGCGTATGTCTGCCTTCCCTCCCTGCCTACAGGATGAGACTTTGCCGCGAGAGACCAAGCTTTGTGAGGCTTCTCTCTGCTCCCCGGGAGCGAGTCCAACCCTGGGATCAGAGCCTTGGTGTGGTTCCCTGCCTGCGAGGCCCCACAGGCCCTGGTAGCCAGCAGGATGGGGAAGCAGGGGCCGGACCGGATCATGCAGTGTGGAAGCAAGCCCCCAGGCCTGGTTCTAAGCTTAGGTCTCTACTCCCATTAGATTTTCTTTCGAGAAGGGCTGGGTGAGTCTCTACACGTGTGGCTCGCATCTTTACGATGTCTTCACTCCCATTGTTCCATGGGAGCCTGAAAACCGCCACAGAAGGTAAGCAGAGCGAGGATCCTTAGCCTCATTCTACAGAAAGAAACAGACTCAGAAGAGAGAAATGACTTACCCAGCGGTCAAAGAGACCGGGCCCGAAACCCAGATCTCCTGGCCCCAGGCCCAGTGCTCTTCCCATCAGAGCCTGAGGCTGAATGGCTGGGTGCAGATCACACAGCGGCCACACTCCTCCCTGCACACGCATCGCTGAGCATTGCGGACAGAGGCGCCTGCACCAAGCACTTGGTCACGGCTTGTCACGGGGCATAGTAGAGATAGCATCTCTGCGCGTGGGACCCAGCACGGCCAGGGATGAGAGGCAGTGAAAGGTGAGAGCCAGTGGCATCCTGAGGGCCACCTGGTTCTCTGATTTCTAAGTACTTATGAGGCACAGACAGAAAAGTACGCCAGTGGGAAGGAGAGGGTAGATCCTAAGGGCCAAGGTCCTGAGGATCCGCCAGAGAACATGTTCCTGGCCAAGAACACCGCCTCCTGTCTAATATCAAGGAACCCAAGCTTCTTCCCCATGCACCTAAGACAGTTCAAGTAAGAAAGAGGCATCGGCCTGCCCTGCAGATAGAGGGCCAGAGACTTTCCCTGCCGGATCACTTCTGAGCACACAGAGCCATGAGCTTACTGCACAGAGGACACACCTCCTAGCCGAAGGAGTGGCCCGTGCTGGGTCTGGGTACACAGACCAGACCAGTCTGAGAACCCCAGGGCCGCTCATGGGGTCCTGGACTGGCACCTTCCTCCTGTGACCTTTTCAGAGGTGCTAGGGGACATGGTACGGACCATGGAATGTTGGCCAAAGCGTGTTTCCCTTCCCACGTCCCCCCTGCAGCACTGACACCCACCACCCGCTCTGGGGGCTGTGACGGTGGTCAGAAGCTGAGCTTCTTAAGTTCCCCAAGTCTGAGGCCCTTACTGCCTGCACACCTCCCTACCTCCTGCCCCCAACTTGCTCGGCAAATCCTTGTCCTATGGGTACCAAGGCCAAGTGGTCCAAAGGGGAAGAGGAAAGATGTGGTAAAAATTAACAAGGCAATGGGTCCCCAAAAGGCCACCATCTGTCCCACAGATGGCCTAGAGATGAAAGTTAGGGTGAAATCCAGATATTTCAAAGCTCAAATCCTCTGTGTTCTCTCCAGTTGAGGACATAACAAGGAACCTTCATGGCCCGCATCTGCCTACATGGCAGGCCCTTGGGTGCTATACGCCTTTGCGTTTAGAGAGGCTAGGGTGAAATGGACAGTTGTGAGTCCAGCCTGGACGGCTGAGGACCTCCAGCTTCCAGTGTTCCCCTGACCGAAGCCCCGCGACGGCGGGGTCCTGGTCTTCGTTGCTATTGTAACCCAGGTTCAGAATACAGTGGCACTTACTTCCCGTAAATAGGAGCTGAGTGAGTGCACCTGCTGTGTTTTTGTTTTTGTTTTTTTGCCCCAACCGGCCTGCTGGTGCCCCCCGCCCCCGTGCGGACACCCTGGGGACTGCCTGTGAAGCGGAGCTGATCTGGGCTCATTGGGCAGGGGCAGAGACGGCGAGGGCCCCTGACGCCCTCCGCCCACCCCAGCTCTGTGAGAGGCAGTGGGGAGACACTGTACTTTAGGGCAAATGACCTGGCGTTGAGTCTGGGCTCCGACCCCAGCCACTGCTGGCTTTATGACATCGGAGGAGTCAGTATATGAATTCTACAGTCTATAAAACAGGCCTGGCACAGCCCATCAGGTGACCCTGTGGCTTCAAAGGGCGGCCCCGGGACGCAAACGTGAAAGCAGACAAGGGAGGATCTGTCCCCAGGCGTCCAGTGTCACCTGCGCACACCTATGCACACAGACAGACACGGCTCTTCAAACGCAGAGCCCGTGAGAGAAGCTGTGTCCTCCTCAGCTCCAGATCTGCCGCTGCCCTGGGCTCAGCCTCGGCACCGCTAGGCACCCGCAAGTCCTTCCCAAATGAATGAACCAGCGAATGAGTAAGTGGATGAGCCGACAGCCCAGAATGAGCGACGCTGTGACGCGTGTGTGCAGGACAGACGCCACCAAACCCAAATGAGCACCCCCGGGAGGGCGGCGGTCGCACCCAGACACACTTGGGCAGAGGGCACGGCCAGACTCGGGGTGCCCCCCATACACAGTGTTGCCAAGCACGGAGCATCCCCTACGCTGTGCACCCTTGCTGGGGATGAAGCTTTCAGGGGCTCTGGCTGAGGCCGGCCCCTCCCCACTTCCCACTCTTGGAGGTGCCACCACCAACTTCTCCAGACAGAGGGGGTGTGCTCAGAGGCAGGGACAGGGAAGGGGCCAGAACACAGGGCGGGGTGGTTACCGAGGTTGACAGTGAGCTTCATCTGGCCCCCGTCCAGCTCGAGGCGCAGGGTGTCGGCTGACTCCCTGGAGGTGGTGGCCATCATTAGCCCGTAGGCCCGCTGGGACATGAAGCGCAGGGACACATCCTCTGCCTCCGTGTGCATGGCGTTCGGCAGCATGATCTTCATGTACATGGAGCCATCGTAGCTCAGGACCGTGGCCTCTGCCCCAGAGGTAACGGAAGAGGGAAATCAGGGTACGGCCGAAGGCCAGTGGAGGAAGAGGGAAAACCAAGAGGATCGTTACAAGGACAGACCCAGGGCTGGCCTATGAGGGGCACCCCGAGGAGGAAGGGGCACAAGGAGGGGCAGCGGGGACCCCTGGAAGGAAAGCAACCTCACCTCTCTCACAGACCCGCCCCAGAAAGCCGGTCCCAATGCAGTCACAGACGAAGCGGTTCCAGCCCTCTCGACAGATGCCCCCGTTGTGGCAGGGGGCAGACGCACACTGCTTCAGTGTCTCCCGGGAGCAGAAGGGGGCGATGCCCACCGCCCCCTGAGCTTCGGCCAGGCCCCGAAGATCTCGGCTGCGCCCGTCTATGAAGAGGTCCCGCACACAGCCCACGTAGCCAGCCCGGAGCGCCGCCGTCCACACCTCCGGGGGCAGGGGCAGGTCCACCCGCCCCCCCTCAGGGAGACCGCCCAGGTACAGCTCGCTCTCCAGGTCCAGAATCTCACTCTCCCCAGTGGCCAAGAAGGGCGTGCTGCGGCTGTTCACCGAGATGGAGCCTAGGGATCGAGGGAGAGCGGGCCTCAGTGAGGAAAGCAGGATCGAGAGTCGCCGCGGGCCAGCAAGGGATCCCGACCCCCCACCCCGCACCCTGCAGCAGCCCTGGGCCAGAAGCTCAGCCTTCCTTGCTGCTGTGGATGCTACTCAACAAAGATTCTGAGTTCAGGAACTCAGGTGAGCCAGCCCCAGCCCAGCTGCAGGGTGCAGTGGGCCTCTGTCCAGACTCCTCCTTCTGTACCTGAGTGAGTCCTCAGAGGATATACAGGAAGTGGACATGCCCAAAGGGGCTAGATCATTCGAGGGTCATTACCCCGGCCCATCCCTTAGACCGGAAACCAGAGGCAGCGAACACTAAGGAGGCTGAGAGGTTTGAATCCAAAGCGTTTTCCCCCTACTTTAGTGACTGTATGTCAGGCACTTAGCACTTCATTCATGTCACCGAGTCGCAAGGTAACCCTATGAAATTGGCCCTTTATGACCCCGACTTGAAATGGCAGGTGAAGCTTAGGGAGATTGGGAGGCCTGCCCAAAGCACCACAGAGGGTGAGGAATGGAGCCAAAGTGCCAGCCAGGCAGTGGGACCACAGAGCCTGCACTGTCCAACCCTCTGCCTGGTGGGCAAGATGGGTAAGCAGATCCGTCCTGGAGCCAGACACAGGACAACACCCAGGAGAGGGGATGCCAGGCACAGAGCTCCTACATACTAAGACTTCTTTGGAAGGAAAGGCTGGCTATCTTAGGAAAAAGATTTGGGATCAAGTAGGAGCTTCAAAACCTCTACTGAGATCTTAAGAAGCAGAAGCCTATACATTAGAAAGTATTCTGTTTATAATTTTTTTCCGATGCTTTTTCCTTCCTCTCTCTTTTCTCAAGAAGAACTCTTCAAGAAATAAGTAGAGAAAAGAAAAGAAAAGAAAAGAAAAGAAAAAAGAAAAGAAAAGGTCTAGCTATCTCCATGAGGTTAAAGAGAGGTAAGGAGGATTTGGTCTACATTAGGCACAGGGGTGTCACTAAGGAAACAGAATTAGTACCTCCTCTACAGACAGGACTCTATCTAAAGCATGGTCTCTTCTGCTCAAAACCTTTCCTGAACCAGAGAAGCCACTCCCTTGGGCCCCGTTTAACATGGCCCTGGCTTGTTCTTCCCCGACAAGGTGTCAGATGCTCCAGGGTCTGGCTGCTACAACCCACCCTCCCACCAGCACCCCCCCCCCAATATGGCCCTCCAATCACCCGCATCTCTATTCATAGTAGATTCCCCAGATGCCTGCTCTACCCACCAGCTCCGGGGTCTCCTGGACATGGACGTTGCCCAGCGAGACTCTCAGTAAATGAACCAAATGTGGGAGAAGGAAGAGACAGGGAAAGGAAGAGGTGGGAAAAGAGTGTATAATGGAGAGTCAGCAAGAGGAAATTAGAGTGAGGACAAGCCTTGCTCCAAGATCCTTGCTCCAAAACATGGAAACGGGACAACCCAAGTGTCCATCGGCAGATAAATGGACAAAATGTGGTAGATACATAAGATGGAATAGTGTTTGGCCACAAAAAGGAAGGAAATAGTGACACAGTGCTACAACATGGATGAACCTGAAACCATGCTAAGTGGAATGAGCCAGACACAAAAAGACAATTATTGTGTGATTCCGTTTACAGGAGGTCCCTCCATTTAGGAGGTCCCTAAAGTAGTCAATTCATAGAAACAGAAACTGGGATGGTGGCTGCCAGGGACTAGGGGGAGGGGGACTAGGGAGTTAGTGTTTCATGGGGATAGCGTTTCAGTTTGGGAAGATGAAAATATTCTGGAGGTGGACGGTGGTGATGACTGCACAGCAGTGTGGATGTCCTTAATGCCACTGAACTGTGCACTTTAAAAATGGTTAAAATGGTAAATGTCATGTGTAATTTAACACAATTAAAAAACAAACAGGGAAAAGGTCAAGGAGAGCTTTGTTGCGATGACTGCCCCAAGTCTGGGCTTAGGTGCATAAATGAATGTGGGACATCAGAGATGGCCAGAGCTGGTCAAACAGCGACCCAGGGACCAGCCAGACCTGGTATGTGGGCTCTGGAGATCTGTGGGAAGCTAAGGAGAAGAGAGAGAGAGGGGTTCTCTGCAAGGCCTGGACAGACTTCCGATCTAGAGAGTTACTAATCACCTGTGTGGAGACCCTGGGAGGCAGCAAGTGCCCTGTGAAGACCCCCCGGGTACCATCATGAGACAAAACCGGGGGATGAACTCATGTACTGTAAAGCCCAGGAAAGGCGACATTTCCCTGGAGAAGAGAAAGGAAGAAACAGCCAGCCACGAAAGGCTGATGCTTCCAGGGGCCACAGTGCTCCTGGTGGGGGGGGGGGGAGACCATCCTTCCACCCAGTCTCAAAGGTCTGGTGCAGGGACAACTGGGGAGCACAACGATTTAGCTGACGCTGATAAGTGCTTACGCTGGATAATGTGTCAGCTCCCCTTTACATCAATTCGTTCTCTCATGGTCAACAAGATGGAAAAGAGGAAAAGAGAGCACTGGGCAGGAAACAAGAGAATGGGAAAAGAAGACCGAAAAGGAAGAGTCAAGGGGTGGCTGGAAGCAACACAAGGTTTGAGAAACAGCACCTGCCTGGCCCGAGCACTCTCTGCACTGCCGCTTTACTGTGCTAGAAGCCTCACCAGGTGGGAGTGTGAGGTTGTTTAGCGTCTGTGTCGCCCCCAACCAGAGCCTGAGCTCCATGACAGCAAAGACCGTTGAGTCACCGCCATCCCCGTCCCAGCACCTTGGACAGCGCCTGGCGCTCCGTAGGTACTCGGTAAGAATTTGTTGAGTAGTTAATGAAAGAGAGTTGCATGGACCTAGCTAGAAAGAAGGGAGGCGTGGTTGGGAAGTTTTGGTTTTTTGTGGGGGGGGAGGAGAATGGGATGTCTACTCTGTGTTAGGCACGGTGCTAATGCTTTTACACGTATTTTCTTATTTTCTTCTCTTAAGGACCTCCAGTGTAATGGATGTAGATAATGAAACTAGGGTTTTATAAATAATGAAACTAGGGCTTCAAGGGGTTGAATAAAGGGCCTAAGGTCACACACACAGTAAGCGGGAGAGCAGAGGTGCGACTCCAGGTCTGCTGACTCCAAACACTATGCTCCTTCTGTCAGTGCGCCATGACAAGGAGGGACAGCGAAGGGGCTGACAGGGCCAGAGGAAGGGGTAGGACAGCAGTGGAAGGGACCTGGAAAGAATGTCAGGGCGGGGGGGGGGGGGGGGGGGGGAGAGGAGTGGCTGGGAGGAGAGCGGAAGGGACCAGAGGCCTCCTGACCTTTGCGCCCGTCCCTTTGGAAGTCCACGTGGCACCACTCGCCATCGTTGACCTTGCGGCTAGATGCCCGCAGCTTGATGCCCCCAGAGCCCATGTCCAGCAGCAGGTAGAGGTAGCCATCCAACAGCTCCATGGCAAAGTAGTCGGCCCGCTGGGCAGAGCTGTGGCTGCCGGCCCCGGCCCCAGCCCGCCGGCCCTGGCTGAAGAGTAGCAGCCCGTTGGGCTCAGTGGTACGGAAGTCTAGGGAGATGGAGCTGGTGCGTCTGGCACTCCAGCGGGGCAGCGCCACAAAAGCCTCAGGACTCTCAAAGGTCACGGGGTCCAGGGCAGCCACATCCTCACAGCGGAATGACAGGTCCCCCTGCAGCTTCATCTTGGGGTCCCCTTCCTTTGCCAGGCGAGACAGTTCCAGCTTGAAGTCATTATTCTTATAGACCACCTGCAGGGAGGGGTGGGGTCAGGGGTGAAGAAGCAAAAGCGGCTCAGGGCCTGGCCACTCCTGCCCAGCTTGGACCTCTGTTCTAGAACTTCGTGCACAGAGGCTGTGAACCAGCACCTCCCTCACCCCACTTATTTTCCGGGTTCCGTCTTCCAGCCCGGCACTCGCGGGACAGCCCTCATTGTCCGCGGGACTGCGGTTCACAATAATGGCACGACAATCTCTGTTACCATCTAGTCGACATTTTCCGATTGCCAAGGTATTTTTATTCACACTCTCATCTGCTCCTCACACCCACCTTAAGAAGTAGGCACTGACTACTCATGTTATAGATGAGGAAACTAAGAATTAGACTGGCCAACGGACTTGGCCAAGGTCACAGAGCTAGTGAGGGGAAGACCCAGGACCAAACACAGGGCTTTAGTGTTCACGCCCAACAGTCTTTCCTCTGTACCGCAGCTGCCCTCCAGGGTCCTCTGAGAGGCTGGGGGACTTCAGAGGCTCAAGGAAATGAGAGAGAAGCTTCTTGATGGAGTCAGTGGGGCTTAGGTTTTGAATAGGAGACGTCTCCCACCACCTTGGAAGGAACAGGGGAACCAGGCGGTTGGCCAGGTCAGACTAAATCATGCTGAAGACAGGGACCAAAGGGTTTCCTGGCTGACCCCAGACCCTTCCTAGACCTACTCACGTCCTTCAGGCAGCCCATAAAGTTGTTGCTGACGGGTGAGCCCGGTAGGTCAGCCGTGTTGGGACTGCCCCCAATGTAGAAGAAGTCATCAGAGCCCAGCATGGTGTAATCCTCCTGCGTGTAGCCTGTGGTGGTCAGGATCCCGTCCACTGAGATGGTCACCTGCCCAGCCCAGGGAGGGAGGGGGAGAGACAAGGAGACAACCGGCATCAACCCCCTGGGAAAAGCCACGGGCTGGGCAAGGGAGGGGCCAGGGGGCTGCGGGGGAGGGAGACCCCCATTTTTATGTCTGCTTGTCTTGGAGGAGGAACAGTGGGGGGGAAAAGAGGGAAGGCGGGAAAGGAGGCAGCACAAGATTTGATGGTTTCAGGGTGGGCTAAGGCCTGCCCCACGGCCCCCAGCTCAGCAGGCAGACGCCTGGAGGGTACTCAGAGGGCTCACCATGAAGTACACCAAGAAGCAGTTCCTGGAAATGGCTCCAGAAAGGAGCAGGGACCTCAGGACAAGACCCCATTCTGGGGGGATGCAATGCACCCTCCCTTCCCTCCTCTTGAGGTGCTCTCTGGATCCTCATGTGATTTCAGAGCGTCTTTCATAAAGGAGGTCGAAACACCAATTCACCTTGGATCTTGGTGGCTTTGCCTCACCTGCAGCCCTTCAGAGCACTGAAGAGTCTTTTCAGTCTTAGCCCAGCAGGGAAATGGGAGACAGCAAGGGCATGGGAAGGGGGGCTCAGATACTACTGGGGACGGCTGGAACTTCCTGAGGGATGCATAATGCCCTTCGCCCCTCGGGGCTGATTCCCACCACCACGACATCAAGGGCTCCCACTGGTCCATGCCCTCCTTCTGAGTCTGTCTCTTTACTTCCCAGGTCCCTCTGTGGCTCTCTCGTCTCCCAGGGAGAGGGTAACCCTTCGCCAAGTCACCGGCCTGAACTTTTTCTTCATTGTCTTCCCTACGAACATCACCACTGTTACTCAGAGCCAAGTTAGGGAACAGAGGGTAACGGGGCTAACCTCATGACACCTTAACCCTGGGCTGAAGTCAGGTAAGAAAGCAACATGGGTAAGGACGGGGGAGTAATTCAGCATTCCAAAGAGGTGAAAGGGGCTCAGCAGGGGCCTGATGAAGGCAGAAGTGACCTTGGGGAGCAGGGACAAATGCAGGAAACTCTCTGTCTACCCACTCCCCAAATGCCCACTTGGTCCCCAAAAAGTTTAGCCATAGGAGCAGCCCACAGGGGCTCTAGAGACCCAACAAGGTTGTAGGGGAAGAGCCAAGGGCTTCGGGACCACGAGCGCTCGCTCTAGGAAGGCTGTGGCTTAGGGCAGTCGCCTGGGAAAAGCAGACAGGCTCCTGCAGGAGCCATCAGGAAGCTGGCTCACGGTGAACCCCGACACTGTGCTTCCAACAGACCACAGCTCACCCCCACTTCCCAGGCCCCAAACATGCTTTAGCACCCCCTTGTCAGGCAAAATCTGGAGGTTTGGGCCTTCCAGTCACATCCTGGGATGTCCCCACCCACACCAGTCTATACGCACATGCCACCAGCCATCTTCCCGAGACTGGTCTCCGGGGTTCCATTGTCACGTGGGGTTGAAGGAGGGTGTTAGGAATTCCTAAAGAACCTGGGCAGAATGAGGCAAGGGGAGCTTCCCCCACAGGGCCCCCGAGTCCCCCTCGTGCTGGGCTGGGGCCTCACAATGAGTGGGGGTACAGCTGAGCAAAGCGAGGGCTGAAGGGGCCCCCTCCTGGGAACCATCAAACCTTGTGCCGGGGGGGGGGGGGGGGCGGGTACCAGGTTCAAGGACAGAAGGCAAGGGGGTGTCTTTGTGGAAGGGGGCAGTTTGAAAGATTTTGAGTCTTGTCTTGAGGGGAGGGCTGGTCATAATGGTTTATTTCTTCTTCCCTCCACCCGCCCGAGGCTGGGAAGCAGGGATCTGGGTGGGAAAGGGAAGGGTCAAAGTATTAGTCACAAAAACATGCAGACAAGATTAGAATGGGCAGAAGGGAGCTGGGGAAAGGGCAGAAGGGGGCTGGGATGAAGGGACAGGATAAGACAGGGAGGGGTGGGAGGTGAAGGGTCTCCTTGGGGCAAATTCAGTTCTATTCTGCCCTGCACCTCCACTCCACTCGTGATGCTACACTGAGACCAGGAAATGGGCCACTAATGAGGTCCTGAGCCTGTGTCTGGTCACCCCAGTTGGAAGGTCAGCGCCTGAAGGGCAGGCCCCCGGCGTGACATGTCCCTGTAACCACACTAGTCCCAGCACAATCCAGGGGCACATCATGGCCATTAAAGGTGAACATCAAGTCACCTTGTGACCCAGGGAAACACTGGGCTCTCACTGCCTGTGTCCATCTATAAGCCCAAAGCTTCAGGAGCCTCGAGTGAACAGACCTCCATCCTCCAAGACTGCTCTGGTCACGTGCCCCTGCTTCTGTGCAGGGGGAGAGCCCTTCCAGCCCCCTCAGCCACTAAGCTGTGTCTTCCCTCTCCAGGCCCAGCAGCCAGGGCACCAGCTGCCATCTCCCCCACCCTATGGGCTCTCTTTGGCCCAATCCATGCAGTGAGCTCATCTGCCTTTGCCATTCTAGAGTCAGAAGGACTCGACCTTTGGGGGGTGCTCTCCTCAACTCCCCTTCAGACTAGGCATGAATCTGACCTTGCCCACTACAGCTTTATGCAAATCACTGCCATGGGGCGCCTCTTTTGGGGAAAAAACCACCCTCTTGTCTGTCTCCCAGATTTACAACTATTTTTTTAGAGCAGCCCCGGCCCAGGGGCTGGGGGAGAGGGTAGCAGGAGACAGGGTAACGTACGGAGGTGCACGGAGGAAGGGCGGTCAGCCTGGGGGTGGAGGAAGTTGAGGGAGAAAGGGGGAGACGGGCACTGGGTGGAAAGGAAGCCAAGAGTAGGGGGGGTGGAGGACAGTCTCTGGGGAAGGCAAGGAGGGAGATGACGGAGATTAGTAAAACCCGACTGTTCCCTCAGACAAATCAAAGTCCAGACACAAAAATGGCAGGTTCGTTAGTAAAAGCAGGAAACAGGGGAGTAATTCCCCCGTCCCCCTCCACCCCAGGGGTTCGTGTTGCCCCTGCCCCCCAAGCCCCCCTCCCCGCGCAGCTTCTGGAAGGGGTGGGGCCGGCGGGGGAGGAGGGCAGGGGGGCCGTGCGACAGAACAGCCTCTGCAGCTAGGGCACATGCAGGTTAGAGGGCCACGGGTGGGGGGCCAGGCCCAGCAAGAGAGGTGAGAGAAAGGCAGCCGCAGGTGAGAAGGCATGCGGGGCCAGCGGAGATGGGGAAGAGCGGAGATGGAGGTGAAAGAGCTGTGGGCGCAGGAAGGAGAAGCTTCCTTCCAATGGAGGAGGGGAGAGGAGTCGCCGTGAGGACAAAGACATCTATGGGTGGAGGAAAAAAGGGAAGAGACATGAGGCTCAGATCTTCCTCACCAGAGAGTGACTCAGACGCTCATTCCCACCACCCATTCACTACTGGTCACTGACCCAGACACACCTGCTCACACGCCACATCCTGCTGGAGGCAGTGGGAGGACGTCCCGACCGGCTCATTTCCAAGCAGCCATCTTTCCGTCATCAGGACCACGGCTAGCACCCGAGACACTGCAGACACTCGGCACTCAACCCACACCAACCCATCAACGCAGACAGGCAGGGCCCTGACTGGGGACTGAGTAGGCCAACGGGAATGAGCCACAGCTCTGCCCTGGAAGAACCAGGCCCAGCTAGGGAAGAAGGGGTGGAGCACCGAAGACGTGGAAGCCCAGCCTCCCTCCACGCCCCAGGAGCACGGAGGGTGGCTGGAGGTGGCTTCCAGGGGCAGCCTACGACCCGGGCGGGGTCTCAACCCTCCCTGCTGGGTCCACCTCTCTTCTGCTCTGCTCGGCTGGGCTCCTCTTAGGGAGGCTGGTAGGATGTGAAACCGGGCTCTATAGCCCCACAGGTACGCTCCGTGCCTATCATGACCCAGGAAGAAAGGCTGAGGAAGAGGGAAAGATCCTCTGGCATCATCCGGATCCCTTCCCAGCTGCCTGCTAGGATCTCAGGGTCACTGACCTCCCCTTCAAGGGAGAATAATATTGTGAGCATGGGTGTTTCTGACTTGTGGATGGGCTAGATGGGTTTCTGGGATTTTGAAAGCCATTGACAATGTACGCAAAATTGCCTCCTTAGTCCATTGCCATCATCAAATTCTCAAAAGGATCTATGAGCCAAAGATGGTTAAGAACAACTAGTTTAGGAAGAAGGCCTGGGCTTCCCTTAGGATTGGGTGGGGCGGGAGTAGGGCAGGAAGACAGGGGAAGGACGGCTGAGGGAGGTCATGCATCCCTGCTATGTGTTTAAGTTCAGCCATCTGTTTGTGGTAGGGAGAAGCTAAAGAGAGAATCGGGTTGGAAATAGGAAAACGACTTAGCCAGCAGTCATGGCCTGACAGCGAACCCTGACGTTTGGATTTGATGAAGCCTGGGACTAGAGGAGAAAGACTCCAGGCCAGAAACCTTGAGTTCCTGTGCAACCTTTACCATTTTCCAGAACAATCTCTGCCTCTCATCTGTAAAAGGGGCTCAGTGACCTCCATCGTCCACACTTCTTCCAGGCTGACCATGCAGATTAAATGAGGTAACCGAAGGGAAGGCACCGGACCCTTCCATAACTGTCATGTAGTCCTGGGTTTTCTCTAGGCCTCAGTTTCCCCCTCTGTTAACTGATAACAATCTCTGATGTCTCAATCTGGGCATCTGTCAAGTTTAAATTATATTCAGACTGTGAGAGCTGTTTAGAAGAATCACAGACCCCAGTGTATGCACAAAGAGCTATTTTTATTTTTATAAGAAAACTTCGGGGGCAACTGGGTAGCTCAGTATGTTGAGCGTCCAACTCTTGGTTTCAGCTCAGGTCATGATCCCGGAGTGGTGAGATCAAGCCCCGTGTCAGGCTCCACACTGAGCGTAGAGCCTGCTTAAAATTCTCTCTCTCTTCTGTCTGTCTGCCTCTCTCCCTCTCTCTCTCCAAAATTAAAAAAAAAAAAAAAAAAAAAAAAAAAAAAACAAGAAACAAGAAAACTTCCATCATCCTGACCACATCTAACCCAAACCTCTCAACTGATTGGCCTTTTTGGTCTGTATTCACCCTCTACCCAAGGAGAAATGCTCAAATAACAAGAAAAGAGACCATATACAAATGCATTAGTAAGATAAACGCAAAACCAACAGGAACCTGGTTGAGGAATACCCGGGAATAATAAGAAAAGGGTGAACCCCGTCTTTTTGGTGCCCCAGGCTCTAATTCCGGTCTTGGCCTGAAAATGCTGATCCCTGGGACAGGTGTTTGAGGGCTTATGAGGCTACTCAGGGCGCCGAGAGGCAACCTGCTCTGATCGTCAAGCAGTGACGCTCACCCCGTGGACTTTAAAAACTTCGAATTTAGCGGGAACCTCCCTTGTCAAGGCTGAAATCAGACAAGGCTGATTCACCGTGTTACTCCGTCTTTCCTCCTCCTCCCCAGGCCAACTCCTGAGGCATTCTGGGGTTTCTTGCAATTATCTTGGGGACTGATTCCTAAGAAGGGACGATAATAGCGTCTCCAGTGGGGCCAGAGATGCTGTATTCTCCAGGGTTCGCTATAGGAAGGGGATCACTTCTTTACAAAACATCCTCACCCTGGAAACACTGAGATAATCAGTTAACATGTTATGAAGATTAATAAAATTATGGTTCCCTGTACAGAGCACAGACGCTTTCACTCCCATTACCCTACTTGATCTCCACACTGACCCCATGAAATGGACAATGCGGGTGTACCATCACCCGTTCGGTAGCTGAGGAAACTGACCTTTGGCTCAGGTCCACGTGGTCAATCTGTAACTGAATTGAGACCAGAAGGAAGGTCTACGGCACCCTAACCCCTAGATGGTATTCCCCGGGTGTTTGGGAGTGTGCCACGTGGGTTTATCTTGCCTCCTTTCTGTCCCCAAGGTCACAGGTTGGCTGTCCAGGGAAGCTCTGTAAAGAAAGGGTTCCAAATGCCCGGCTCCTGACAGGCACTCAGTGGCCTGGCCTGAGGGGTGGCCAGCAGCTAACTTCTAGAAGCAGCAGCTGGAGAGCAGAGCCTGGGATATGGGGTGGTGCTGGGACCACCACGTGGTTCCATGGGAACGTCAGGGTGGCTGGGAGTGGCCAGATGAGGTCTTGGAGCGGGGAAGGGCGGGGCTGGCTGTGGCGGTGGGCACTACCTCGGGGACAGGGCAGAGGACAGGGCTACCGCGGGTCTGTGGGTGCAGGGAAACACGGGTGCGTGGAAGCATCAGGACGGGCCAGACATAGCCTCAGAGGTGGAGCCTCCTGGGGAGGTGGGGGGAGCCACTCAGCCCCGGAGCCCCAGCTATCGAGCTTCCCTCATCGCCAGCCAGCCACACGGATCTGGGAGGCTCGGAAGGCCAGGCAGCTGCCCCAAGCAGCGCAGGCCCCGCGGGAGCAGACACATCCATCTGCAAGGTCCCCAGCCTGGCGCTCAATCACTCTGCATTATTAATAGGCGATGAGTAACCGCCGGCTGCTGCAAAGCCAGGACGGGCAGGCACGAGGGAATCCCTGGGGATGGCACACGGCACAGCCTGCAGGCGCACGCTCCGAAGCCAGGCAAGGAGCAAAGAGCCAGCCCCAGCTCCTTCCCTGCTCCTGCCATCACGGCCCCCAGACTTCGGGGCTGGCCCCCGCGGCCCGCCTCCACGCGGAGCCCTTCCCCGACTCAAACGTACACACGGTCCCGCGGCCCCCCTGCTCACTACCGCGCTTACACGTGTGGAATCACCCGCAGAAGCCCCCCCACACACACACAGCACGGTCTCCCACTAACACCCCCTAAATGTCACACCAACATTTACACACAGCCGCACCCACACACCAACACACACCAGCTGCGTTTACACAGACACCCACATCAACACTCACCGGGACTGAGCCCAACCCAAACAGCGGAGCTTGGCAACAACTAGCCTGATTCACCCCTGCTGCACCTCCTCCTCTCATCCCCTCAACAGGGAAGGTAACCACCCTGTCAGAGGCCATGCAGGACAGGCACGGGGCACAGATCAGGGGAGATGGAGGGGAAGGAAGACAGTGTGAAACACAGTGTTAGTCAGAGCGGCAGAGTGGTGGGGGAGACTGGACGCTATCCCTCATGGGGGGAAAGACCATTCATGCCATGCAGATGTTGGGGGGGCAGACGGAACCACGAACCCTCAAGGCTGAGGAGTGAGGGAGGGGATGTCACCTCTTCCCTGGCAGCCAGCATGGGACAGCCCCCAATCTGGTACAAACTGCCGATCTGAAGGAGCTCTGGACTGGTCCCAGGCTGCTCTGCATCTCACAAGGCCATCCCCCCTCTGGGGGACTTGCCCAGCTGGCTGCCCCCGGAGGTCTCACTCCCAGCCCCCTCTCCCAACTCGAGGGGCCTGTCCGGGAGCTGACAGTGAGCAGAGAGCGTAGCATGTCATGGGATGGTGTTTTCCATGGATTTTCAGGAGACCAAGAAAGAAACTAAATCAAAGAGAAAAAAACGAGGGAGCGGGGTTGGGGGGGGGATGGGGAAAGGAACAAAATAAAGCAATAGAAATAAGCAGCCTGGCATCGGGGCTGGTCTAACCAGAGCCGATGAACATGGGGCCTGCCCCCAGGTCTCTCTGGCCAGGAATCTGAATTCAGGAGTCGGGGTTATAGGGTTGGGACAGGCCAAATTCCTCGATTTCCATTTGCCTTTTGGATTTGAGTTGGGACCAAAAAAGAAAGAAAAGGGGAAAAAGGAAAACTAAAAGAGAGAGAAGCAAAATCTGAAGACTGTCCAGGACGCCAAAAACAATCAGAAGAGCAAAATAACCAAAACCAAACGGGGAAAGGAAACAAAAGAGGGAGAATCGAACAGCTAAAAAAACCCACGGCAAACCAAACGGTAAGACAATTAGAGTGATATCTACCAGATAATGCAGTTTGTTTACCATAGCGTGTCCAATTCCTGCGTGCTTCACCGGAGATATGGGGGAGGGGGTGGGAGGGGCCAAAAAAAAAAAAAAAACAACAACAAAGACAACAACGAAAGAACAGAACGGAAAGAAAAGAAAAATAAAATGACCAACTGTGAAACTCAAGGAAGGAGGAAAAATATATAGCCATATATATTTGGTTGGTTGTTCAGACCCTCCCACCTTAGGCTGAGCGGAAGTATTTTTGCTTAAAGAAAATTAAATCATAATGGGAGGGAGAAATAAAACACACAAAAAAATCGAAGCCCTTCTTCTCCCAATCGCGCCCCCCTCCAGCCCCTCCTCTGGATTCCTCTGCCCCCCAACCCCTCCCGGAAGAGCCGGCTGCAGAGAAGGGGAACAGTTCAAGACCTTGGTTAGTAGAGAAGAAAACAACAAAAGAACTAGACCAGGAAAGCAAAGACTTAAAGATGGCCGACATTCCGCAATGAGACAGAAAGGTTAGTTTGGTTTTTCACTCATACCTCACCCCACCTGTCCCTGCCCATCCCTTGGTCCCCTGGGTTATAAGCGTGTTAGTAACACACACAGAGTCGGCAACGGGGTTTTCCAACAGAGGGTGAGAGAGGGAAGGCAGGGGGTTAAGAAGCAGACCCAATTATGCAGTATTAGTAAGTCCTTTCAGCTGAAATGTTAGGGAATTGAAGGGAAGGGTGGGGGGGGGGGGGGGGACAAGGGGTGTGAGAAAGGGACGGGCTATTGACTCGGGTAATGGACAATGGGTTGTTGGCTAACTGGTCAACCAGATGGCTTTCCAGAGAACTGGCCAACTGGCTGACCAGTGAGCGTGTTGAGTTAATGGGTTAACTGGTTGGTGATGGGCCAGCTGTCAGGCTGGGAGAAGAGTGGCCAATGCCCTAGAGAATCATCACAGGACTGGCTAGAATGAGAGGTCATTTCATTTGGAGGCAAAGGGAAGAGGTTCCCAAGGAGCAAGGGAAGGGATACAGGTGTGTGCTTTCTGTGGGAATGTAGGACAGGCAAACTGATTCAGGGAGTCATGGAGGGGAGGGGGCAGCTCCTCTTTTATTGGTTCTCTTCCGTGAGAAAAGAAGAGAGATAAGGGTCACCACCAGAAGAGGGAAAAGGAAACCTTGCCCTCCATGGGCTGGCACTGGGCTCACTTTCACGGCATACCTAATCCCAAACCCGCCTCCCTCTCCTCCCGCTCTCCCACTCATAGCTGACCCGTCCTTCCTGCCTAATTTGATTTTTCAGAGCCCATATTTCCCCCAAAGTTCCCCAGGTTCTTCAAACACCCCACCCCCATTCTTTGATGCTCCTCTGGGCAATCATCTCTCCTAGAATCAAGTACCCCCCACCACCACGCCTGTAAGTCCCTGGAATTGGTTAACGTTTTCCCAGCAGCCCAGCCTCCTCCCATGCACACCCCATAGACCCCTGAGCCTCTCCTCCCCACAGCCAGCACTGAAAATCCATAACCCCCACACACCACACCAGAAAAAGGGACACAGAGGCCCACTTACCTCTAAAACCCCTTACTCCTCCCTAAGCTATAAGCTGGCCTCTTCTATCCCAGCCTCTAGAGTCCCCACCCCCATGTGGCTCTTCTCAAGGCCAAAGGCAAGGGCAACAGTCACCTTCAAAATCAACCCTGGTCTTTGTGGAGGCAATGTCAGTGGGACTTGAGGCAGCTGCACCGAGAGCATTGGAGATGATGGGACACCATTGTGTGATGTCCATTAAATACTAAACTGCACCCCTGAGAGTATGATTTCGAGAAGTCTTCTATGGACAGATCCATTAGTTACAGCATTATTATAACCAGTGGGCACAGGACTAACTCAGAGAGACAAGTAATAAGGGCCTCGTATCATGAAAAAAAAAAAAAGAATTCAATATTTAGCAGCCAGAAGAAGGGCTGAATGACCAATACCAATTACTAGCAATACAGAAGCAGTTTCCCTAACAGGGAGGCAAGAGTCTCAGGTCAGGTGCAGTGACGGGTGCAAGAGGCTAACCCATAATACGAGAGTTAGCACAGCCGGGTAGTAGGACTGTCGTGAAGTGAAGAAGCCAACTAGTCAGGACAAGGACCGATTGGTTCCAGGGCAGCTAAACCAATCGCATCCAAAAAGACAAGAGTTTTCTGGTGTCACTGACTAGTCCGACCACGCAGGGGGAAAAAGTAGGGGTGTGGGGGGAGGGGTTGGGGGTACAATTCTAACTACTACTACTCGTTTTGAATGAAGACTGGTTGTGGAGACTCAAATAAGGGGGGAAAAAAGAACAGTTTTCAACTTTCTGGGACAACTTTAATATTTAACAAGCAGAACAGCAAATTAAGAAACGGGACTGAGAGGGAAGAGACGTGCGTTCAAAGCCCGGGACTTCCACTAATATGTCAAGACCATCCTGGCTTCCTCTGAAAAGCAGCAAGGTTGGAGTTGGCCGAGACGGGGCCGGGTGCAGAGCCCAGACCAAGGCGATCGTGGCCAAATTAACTAGAGTGGAGTTTGCGCTGGAAACCATTCCTGGTGGCCTGTGACATAGCACAAGCCGGTGCCTTCCCAAATGCCAGGACCTGGAATACGGAGGCTTCAGACTAGCAAATGAACGATAAAGGCTTTTCCTCACACACAGAATCAGAGGGCTCCTGGAGTCCAGGAGCGTAAGAACGACAGTGCGTGAGGAAGGAAGGAAGCATCAAGTCATTAAGTCACAGAGGGGAGAGGTCAGTCATAATAATATCCAGTGGTAATCTACGCTCCTTCTCCACTCTCAACTCTGCCCGTCGCTCCAGCCCCTCAAGAAAGCCAAGACCAGGATTATACACTCAAATCGCAAAAATCCGGGTGAAGGCCATCTTCGTGGAGCTTGGGCAGGAGAAGCTCGGGACAGAGAAGAGGCGCTCGCTCTGCTCAGGGCTCGAGGGGGCCCATTTTTCAGAGAGAGGAGCAGAACACTCAGACGGTCTCAAGAGTTGGGAACATCCAAGAAGGGCAGATCCACAAGACAAATCACATAGTAGAGCCGCCTTTGTATTTCACACCAATTACAGCGGGCCGGGCTCTCCTTGGGAGGCAGAGAGATGGGCGCGGCTGCAAAGTCAGACAGACTTTCCAATTCTACCGCTTCCTAACTGGATAACGTTGGGCAAGTTCTGTAACCTGCTGAGTCTCGACTTGCTCACTGATAAGAATGGGAATATGGCGGGGGGGGGGGGGGGGGGCGCCCGGGTGGCTCAGGTCATGATCTGGCAGTTTGCGAGTTCGAGCCCCACATCGGGCTCTGTGCTGACGGCTCAGAGCCTGGAGCCGGCTTCATATTCTGTATTTCCTTCTCTCTCTGCCCCTCCCCCGCTCATGCTCTGTCTCAAAAATAAATAAACATGGGGGCGCCTGCGTGGCTCAGTCGGTTAAGCGACTGACTTCAGCTCAGGTCATGATCTCTCAGTTCGTGAGTTCCAGCCCCACGTCAGGCTCTGTGCTGACAGCTTGGAGCCTGGAGCCTGTTTCACATTCTGTGTCTTCCTCTCTCTCTGCCCCTCCCCCCTCATGCTCTGTCTCTCAAAAATGAATAAACATTAAAAAAAAATTTTTTTTTAAAAAGAGAGAGAGAAGAAATGAATGCAATATGGAGCACACGGAAGGAATACGATCCTTCTAACCCTATCAAGGGCTAGAACGCAGGGTCTCCTAAGGGGGCCCGAGGGGGCACGCCGTCCTTGGTTAGGAACCACTGCTCTAGAGACAACAGGACCCAGTAAATTATTCTTAAAAGCCCTGAAAAACGGGCAGGGGCTCCAAGGGCCTGGTGAGGAAGTACTCGGCCGCAGGCTAGACCTTGAGTGAGGATGATGAATCCAGACCACAGCCCCGAGGCTGACCTTCCCGGTGATGGTCACAAGGGCCGAAACAGAATGGCACCTCGCGTTTATGGGTGTGGACTAGAGTCCAACAAATCCCTCCAGAAACCCTTCCTCAAGAGTGCTCTCAATCAAAGCCTTCAAGCGGACACCCTCTTTGGCCCTGAAGGCCTGTGTTCAGGTCACCATGACCGGGCTCTGCTCTGACTCATCGTACAAGAGGCCAGAGGAAGTGGTTCCCAGCAGTTCCCAGCTTGAGCCCTCAACTCTGGGAGCCCCACAAGGAGGACACCACGGGTCGCTGTCCACGCCCGGTGCTGCCGAGGCCAGGCTTCATCCCCTCTGGGTGGCTTTCCTGCCGCCCCCTGGAGCCGCAGACCTTCCCCTCCTCTTGGTGTTCCGCAAGGTCCTAGAATTTTTCAGGACCCTGCTGCTCAGCGGGCGCGCGCACGAGCTTTGCTCTGCTAACTTTTAACAGACTCATCCTGACTCCTCGAGAGCAGAGCTGGGAGAGAAGAGACTGTCTTTTCTCCCCCTCTTTTCCCCGCTGGTTTGTCAGTAGTGACAGCACCCGTCCAGCGGAGGGAAAACCAGCAAGGGGCACAGAAGCAAACCCCCCCCCCCCGCCCTCTCCCGCAAGTATGACAGGTGGGCACGACGCACTCGGGTTTGCTCAGATAACAGTGACAACACAGGACAGCCCTCTGACGGGATCGGAGAACAATGTGACAAGAAGAGAGAGAGACTGCAGCGAGGAGGGTCCCCCCGCCCCCGGGCAGGGGGGGCACGGAGAATAGGCACGTGGAGAGGAGCCCACGACAGGTGGCAGCAGGCAGGGTTAGTCCCAGAGTCCTCCCGGCAGGGGGGAAGGCACTAAATGAGGAGGATTCCCCATTAGATCATCACCCACTGGGGGTGGAGAACAGGTAGGAAGTGTGACAGCAGCCAGAATCCCGACTCCCATCAAGGAGCCTATCGATGGGGGGAAGGGGAAGGGGAGGAGGAGGAGGACGACGACGACGACGACAGCGAGGACCAAGACAAGGAGAGAGAGTGGAGAGCCAGAACGAGGCAGTAGAGGGAAGGAGAAGGCCTAACCCGGCAGCAGCCGTGCCTCCGGGGACAGAGACGTTCCACGTTGCTGGTGGCACTCAGCCTGCTGGCAATGCAGCTGGAAGACGCTTCCCTGCCACAGGCTGTGAGACAAAGTGGTGAACCCGAGAGAAACGGACTGGCGGGAGGCTGGCCCCCTGGGCCCTGCCTGAGCGAACAGAGAAAGGAGCCAGGAGGTAGAGACAGGTACCACCTGGATACACAGGGACCCCTCAACAAGGGTCTGGCTTGGACTCTGCTCGAGGCGGGAGCTTGTCAGGGCTGGAAACAAGCTGGGCCGGGGCTGGGGCGGGGGGGGGGGGGGGTCACTGCCAAGGCCAGAGACATGGCCTCACCTGCTCTAGCCTCCCTGGGCCTTAGAAATGGTGGAGAGGCCACTACTCAGAGGACAGAACTGAGGCCCTCGCCAAGCGGCCAGTCTAGGAGCGGGGGCTGAAGAGACACCGCGGAGAAGAGTCTCGTCCCTCCTGCAAGAGGCTGACCCGAGAGTCCCATCCGGGCTCCTGCAAGGGGCCTGGGAGCCATGGCAAGGTAGCCACGGATTGCTGGGGCAGCCAGGGAGGGAGAGGAGAAAGGGGCGTGCTGCCCAGAGTGAGGTGGGGCTGAGTGTGTGCTCCCTCACGCCTGCTGCACCTCTGCCTCGCCACCACACCCCTGCCTCTTTCCTGGAAAGGTCCCGCCTGAGGGCAAGCCACACCCTGTCCCTACACTACCCCAGGCTTTCATCTGAGCCTTGCTGCCCTAGAGTCAGGATACCCACAGCTACTCAGCCAATCCGAAAGGCCCTCTTGCCAGGTCACCTGACTTCTCAGCCCCCAGCCCTTGAAACCCTAGTCACCACACCGGTGTGAGCCAGACCCTTCCTCTTCCCTCAGGCTCCTGCCCCACGGCAGCTCTGCGGCGTCCCCTGAACTTGGCTTCCTGGTGCCTGCATCCTGCCCGCTGCCCCCGCACTCCCAGGCCCTCACAGCCCAAGCCTTGAACTTCTCCAGAACCACACCTGGCTGCCGGGCCCCCGACGACCCCGTGCCAGGCTGCCCTCTGTCCCCACCCCCGTTGGGCCCCTGACACAGCCGGCCCCCGGCCTTCTTCTTGCTCCCCCTACCTGGCGCAGGTTTCGGGTGACCCGGACGTCGTGCCAGGCGTTGTCGTTGAACTTGCCGTTGACAGGTTCCACAAGGGCCTCGAAGGCTCCTGAGCCCAGGTTGATGACCAGCCAGACGGCCCCGGACTTGAGGGACAGGTT
Organism: Panthera uncia; assembly: GCF_023721935.1. Taxonomy (NCBI): domain Eukaryota; kingdom Metazoa; phylum Chordata; class Mammalia; order Carnivora; family Felidae; genus Panthera; species Panthera uncia. The sequence continues at coordinate 6,650,832 of NC_064808.1, read as the reverse complement.
GACATAGTCGGCCGACTTGCCCGTGTGCAACATCAGCCCGTTGCGCTGCAGGGTGCGGAAGGCCAGCGTGATCTCGTCCGTGCTGCTCTGGATGGGGTTGTGGGACAGGTCGTAGCAGAAGAACTCGTTTCCTTTGAAGGTCGCCACAAACTCCTCTTTGCCTGGACGCCGTGGCGTGGGGAAACGGGAGAGGCTGAGTGGGGTGGGGCGCGCCAGACCGCCCCCTGCCCCTCCGGCAGCCCTGGCGCGGGCGTCAGGCCCTCTTCCCCCCACCCCTTCGCAGCCTGCCCACCCTCCTCTCTGCACCCGGCCGTCTTTCCTGTCAGAAAGCAACTTCCCCGTGTCCATTTCCAAAGCGGGAGGCTGCTAAATGGCTCTCACGCTGACAGCTGACAATTCAGCTGCCACGGGGCAGGCAAAGCAGACGTTCTCGCTGTCTCCTCCCTGGCCCACTCTCCGTCCCCTCCATGGTTTTAACAAAGGGATGTGGAAGAGAAAAGAGGGGCGCCTCCCGACTTCCCCCTGGAGCGCCTCCCCTGTTGGGGGGGGGCACCGAGGGTCTCCTGAGTGCAGCCCACCTCCCACTCCTGCCTCCTGTCTGGTGAAGGTCATTCTCAGTGCCCCCGGGACAGTTGCAGGCCTCACGTGGGGGATGGGACCGGCAGGCCAGTTGGGCAACAGGGAGCAGAAAAGGAGGACAGGGAAGCGGTGGGGTGGGGTAAGGCATTGGGAAGACACACGGGAAGGGGATGCATGTGACAGCGATGTGCACCAGGCAGCAGTGGGCCACTGGGTGTGGCTGGTTCCGACGGCCATCGTGCCGGTTATCTTCCCCAGCCCCGTGTTCTAGTCCAGCCTGAGAGGGCGGTGCAGACAGGCCCGAGGCGGGAGCCTCTGAGGTCCCAGAGGGCAGGGGTGGGAGCCCTGAGCGCCAGCAGGTGGCTAGGGTTTGTGCACGCGTGCGTGCATGTGTGTGTATGCGTGTGCCCATCAGCACCCCGCACGGGGCTCCCTCCGCGGGCACTTGCCAAGCAGAAGCAACGTGACCGAAAGGGCCTTAGGGATTTGTAGCGTTCGGTAAGCGGGTGACGAGTGACAGGACAGCAACAGCCTGTGGAGGAAAGCTGGGGTCGTAGCCCGACAACTTCACCAGCTAGAGCACACAAAGCGGGACGAGAAGGGGACACGGGCCGAGGGCAGAGCAGAGGACCTGGACCACAACAGCGACTCACTTGTCCCCAACAGACAGCAGCACGGTGATGGCTCGTCCCGCTCACCGCACAGCGTGGGTGCGCGTGAGGACTGCCCGCACAAAGTCTCTATGGAGCGCGGGGGCTCTCAGTACAGGCCCCCAGGCCCAGGAAGGAGCAGGGTGCAAGGCTGGGGCGCACGCACAGCCCTCAGAAGACACCTGCCCTCCCGTGAGCCAGGCCACGGTGGCAAGCGCCACGTGTGGAAGCCGCGGCTCCCCGGGTGCACTCTCTGCGGATGCCCTTCCCCAGCACACAACAGCCCCGCTTCTCTCCCTCCGGGCAGCCTGCCCGGAGGCTGTCCTCACTGCCTCCGGATGCCAAGGCACCAGCTGCTGCCCCAGAGCCTGGCACCGCGCTCGCTGCAGCTGGCAAGGCCCGGTTTCCTGAGGCCACGGGGCAGCGAGGCTGGTGGGGGCACGGGCAGAACCCCGCTCTGCCTACCTTCGGGCTCCAGCAAGAAGGGCCAGGAAGCAAAAGGGAATCAAGCAGAGACAGCAAGGGCCAGTGAGGAAGAAGGGCGATGCAGAGGGAGGCCACGGAGAGGGGGAAGGATGGCCGTTGGGGACAGAAGGGAAATGGGAGCCGGCTCGGAGCACCGAGGGACCAAGAGGTGGTGGAGAGGAGAAGTCTGGTTAAAGACAAGGAGCAAGCCTGGAGGGGACAGGAAGGAAGAGGGCCAGCAAGGAAAGGGGGACAGGGACCTCTAGGGAATGGAAGCCAAGGCTTTCTCAAGGCCTGGCCGTTTCCATAGCAACCAGGCCTGCTGCCCAGGCACCGGCAGAGCCAGGGGACCGGAGGACCAGAGAAAGGAACATGTTTGACCTTGGCTTTGCCACACGTCCTAGTCCCTCCCAGAAGCCAGGCCTCCTCTCCCATTCCCTCACTTTTGCGGCAAAGGAACAAACGATCATTCGAAGGAGAGTCAAACGGAAAGAAAGAATAGAACAATCACGTGAAGAAGTGATTGGGATAGAACAAAAGAGACCAGAGAGGAGGGCCAGGGGCTGGACCACAGCTGCCAAGGCGAAATGAAGAAACGAGGCCATCCCTTGATTCCTCTGGGCTCTGCCTCGGATCTCCTAGGAGAGGAGGCAAAGCCAGTCGCAGAGCCGCACTCTACGCGTTCTCCCATTCCCGTTGCCGTCAGAGACCCGGACGGGCCCAGAGACAGAAAGAGGCTTGGAGCAGCCAGAGACAGAGGGAAAGAATTTGAGGAGAGGGATAGACAAGAGCGAAGGTGAAAAGGACAGCCCAAAGATGGCGGGAAGGACAGAGACAGACCCTGAAGGGGGAGGAGGGCAGCAGGACTTCAAGGGATCGCTGGAGGGGGGGTGGGGGACACTCGCGGTAAGGATTGGGGGACTGCCCTGCCCCAGGGCGCTCAGAGGAGCCAGACCCAAAGCACCAGGGGGCGCTCTCCCCCACCATCCCACGTACACCACCCAGGGAACTACAACTCCCGGCAGCACTAGAGAAACAATCGCAGCGCCCCCTACCCTCCACCGCCCCCTCTTGCACAGGAAGGGGGGGATCAGGGCTGACACTTGTTCACCTCCCATGGTCAGGGACTACGGAGCCCAAGTGCCCCCAGCCAAGCTGAATGTGGCCAGAAACCAGTTGTTGTGGTCCTGGACTTCTAAGAGCCATGAGGACCAGAGCAGCTGCCTCATTTCCAGGCCCGGCTCGGAGCCCTCCTCTGGGAAGGTCTCCAGCCCCCTTCTGCCCCTCCCTACTCTCCAGCACTACAGCTGTCTGTTCTGCTCATTTGGCACTTACTGCCTAGTAACATCTTGTACTGCTCCCTTGAGAGGAAGTGTGATGTGAGAAAAAAGGCCTGGGCACTAATGCTGCCTCTTCCACCAGCTTGGTGACCTTGACCAAAAGGCGGATCTCTAAGCCGCAGCTCTCTCCTCGGGACAAAGGAGCTAACCACCGACCTACCTCGCGGGCTGCTGTGGCATCTAGAAAGAGAACAGATGGAATGAAGCTTCATAAACTATAAACTATTCGACTAACAAATGACTCCTGCACTGGTAACTTTCTGCGTGTGTGTGTGTGTGTGTGTGTGTGTGTGTGTGTGTGTGTTTGTGCGCGCGCGCGCTGCCTCTTACTCTCAAGACCAATGAATAAATTAACTCCCCTGGACAAAGTCTGCACTTTTCCTACACCTTGCATGTACCACACTTTCTTGTAGCCATTCGTTGGAATGTCAGTGAGCCCCTTGAGAACAGAGACCATTCACCCATCGAAAATAAATTTGCCAAGCACATGCCTACACATGTGCCGGGAGCTGTGTGGAAGCACCGGGGAGGGTGTCCAAATGAAAACACCCAATCGCTGTCCCCAGGGAGCTCAGTCGGCTGGGAGAGGCAAACAGGTGAAGTGACAGTTAGGAGGCAGGGTGGCGAGCGATAAAACGGATGTGTGGACCAAGGGGACACCGAGCGGTGTCTGGGTTTGCTTGGGGAGTTCAGGGGAGACTTCCAGTGTGGATGGCCTGGCTGCTTTGTCAAGAGTCGGCTGAAAGAGATACCAGATAGTTGGGGAAGAAAGCAGGGATGGCAGAAATCCAGGCTGACAGAACGGCACGTACCACAGAACGCGGGCGGGATTCGATAGCCCCAGGGCTTGGCACCCGCGGGAGCCCCTTGACGGTGGCTAACTGCCCATAAACTACCTAGGAAAGAGACTCCAAGAGAGGCAGGCTCGGGGAGAAAAAGGAGCTTAAAACCCATAGCCCTGACACAGGCTAAAAGGCCCCGTGCTGGTCTCAGAGGGTTGGCGAGCGTCCGTTTCTGCATCTGTAAACCAAGGGCAATGAGCCCTTCCGCAGAAGGTTGTGAAGGCTCACTTAGGTGACCCGTGCATAAGACGAATGCCACATCTCCTAACCAGAATCCCCCTGGGCGGGCCCCTAGCAGGCTTCCAGAACTTGAGGGTTCAACGGAGGGTGTGCCTTGCCTCCCCGTCGTTCTACCAGACAAACAGTTACTTTCTAGGGACGGGCCTGAACAACTGCCACAAAAAGACATCTCTTTGTCCTCGAAAAAGGTCATTAGGACGGCCGGGATTTGGGGGGAAAGTGAAGGTTTGTGGTCCTTTACACCAGAGAGGCAGGCCCAGCAGTCTTCATGGACCTCAGACGCGGTACAAAGGGACACGCTGGTGTTGACTCAGCTGCCCCACCCCCCACCCCAACGCCAGGAAGTGCAGTTCTGCAAGGGGCGAGGCTCTCTGGGGACTGGAGGGTCACTGACCTTTCGTTGGCTGGTGCACATCGCCGGCTCCTCCTCTCCCGGCCCCCCCCTCGGAGAACAGTAAGGACCCTACTGGAGAAGCAGAATTGGGGAGTCAGGCATGGGGGGGGGGCTACCCAGCCAGTCCCACCCCAGCCTCGAGGTGATGGAGGGCCCTCTCCGGGGCTGAGGTCCTGCTTGGAGGTACCGGTGGGGCAGGGGTGCTGCTCTGGGGACTCACTTGCCTCGGGGCCTCTAGGCAAGGAGCCAGATGACAAACCGAATCAGCCCCACAGACCCCTGAGACCCACAGCCACCAACGTCTGCCCTTTGCCCAGGGGTAGAAAGACCACGGGGAGGGAAGAGTGTCCATTGTCGGTTCCGGTTCAGGAGCTCCTTCGTCCCAAGAACGTGCAAACAGGCCAGCCCTCAGGACTGTGCAGGCCCCGGCCTCCACCTCCAGCCTCTCCCTGCCTCTCCCTGCCTCTCCTCCCCACTCCACATCTTTGCTCATCGCGCTTCCTCTGCAGAGACTGAGCTGTGGCTCTTCAACTCCTGCAAAAGCCTGACACAGGCTCCCCTCCACCAGAACCTTCTGGATTCACACGCCGAAGACCTCTTGTGTCCTCTGTCCATCCTCAAGGCTAACCTGGCTTTTGGTCTACACCTGGCTCTCTTACTCGTGAGTGTTTTTAATGTCACCTCTGTCTCCTTCTTTGCCGACCAGGTCATGGGGCTTCCCAGGGGCAGGGCCACCATTTGTTTGCTCTTTGTCCCTTGAAATCGTGTCTACAGCAGGGCTATGCACACCGAAAGGGGTTCTGCCTGGCTGGACTCATCACATGCATGGGGAAGGCCTTTCTCAGGGATGGCTTCCCACTTCCCCCCATGGGCTCGTCAACCCTTGGGCCTCCTCTCCAAAGGCCCCTGCGGGCACGTCACCGCATCTGGGTTCCAGGCTGGCTCGCGCTCTCTACCCACCCCTGCCAGTGACTACTGCACTCAGCGTCTGGCTCCCAGGTGTCCACGCCTATTGCCAGACCCCACAGAATGCCTTCTGGAGGGGCACTCAAGAATGGAGTTGAAAAGTCCGTGTCTGAGCCCCCATTCCACCTCAATCCCAAATCCCCAGAACTAAAAGCTAGAATAACACCTGAGCCGCGGGCCCTTCAGGGGCGGGGGCGGGGTTCTGGATCCTCCAGGTCTTTCTCTATGACAAAGGTGAGCCACAGCCAGCACCCCCAGAGCCAGGCCTTGAGAGGCAAGAAGGATGTGAGCGAACCGACCAGGTCCTGACCACCCCCTTGGGATGTCTCCGTTCTCCACAGTTGTTGCCATAATTTCACATCCCTGTAAGAATCTCGGGCTCCTACCTTCCCAGACTTAAATCCAACCCCAATTCCAGATCTGAGTCTCTCCCTATGGCCCAGTCTTCATCCTGCAGGCCTCTCCCACCTGCAGGCTACAGACCCCATATGGAAGATGAGGCCTCACAGAGCTCTGCCCTCGGCATGGGGAGCGGTGCAAAAGGGTCTAGAATTCCTGAGCTCAAGAATCAATGACGAGGACACCCGGGAGGGGTCAGCACTGGGAGGACGGCAGTCAGGACCCCTGGGCTGTCAGGTTTGCTTAACAAAGCTTGTTGCTTTTTAAAGATGCTTTTTAAAGATGGGAGGGACTTGGTTGAAGGGAGGCTAAAAATAAAGAAGCAGCCCCAATGGCACCACCACCTAAAGGCCACATAATCACTAATAAGTCACCTCATCTCTCTGGGCCTGAATGTCCTCATCTGTCAAACAGAGTCAAGAGATGTGGGTGAGGGTGGACGGTGGAACAGCTGTGGGAGAGGGGACACCCTGCCCCTCCATTTCCCCTGCCTCTTCCCTCCTCACTGCCACCGTGGAGAGAGGGGACATCCCCGCAGCAGCAGGGCGAGGCCAGGGAGGCTGCCTACGATTGGCTTTCTCCGGCCCATGCTTTTTCTCTTTTATTTGGGTCCGCAGAAAAGAAAGAATGACCAGAATGAGTGGAAGGAAATAAAACACCACCATGAGAAGGAAAAAAGAAGATACGCCACCAGGAAAACGCAAAAAGGTGAGGCGACTTGAGACAACGGCAGGAGTTGAAACATCTCTTGATGTCAGAAACCAAGGCGCGATGAGGGTGGATGGAGCGCATCAGGGAAGGTGGGGGGGAGGGGAGAGCACAGACGGGGGGGTGGGGCCGGCCCCCCCCCCGCCCCCACCCCAGCACCCGGGGGAACATAACATAAAGACGTGACAGAGGAAGCAGGTAGGAAAGGCAGGAAGGAGGCAGGACAGGTGGAGGCCGGGGAAGGAGAACAGGGGGAGGAACAGAAAATCCAGGCGCAGGTTGGGGGCAATCCAATCCAATCCAATCCAAACCAGAACTTCAAACCATACCTTCGCTGTTTAACGTCAGGTGAGCCGGACCTTGGAAAGGGGAAGGAGAGAAAGAAAGAAAGGAAAAAAAAAAAAAAAAAGAAGAAGAAGAAGAAGAAAAAAGAAAGAAGAGGGGAAAGAAACAAAGAAAACACAAGTCATCAAAATCAGCCAGAGAGAGGGGAGAAAAAAGCTTTTGCTGCCACAATTTAAAAACCCTTTTTAACTTGTGACAGACATCGGGGGAAAGCCCTCAGCCCGGAAGCTGAGGAGAGGGGCCCGATGCCGGAAACAGAGGGTGGAGGGCACGAGGGGCGGGGAGAGAGAGACAGAGAGAGAGAGAGAGAGAAGGGGGCACCAGAGAGGGTGATGGGGTACAGGCAGAACCGGAGGGGGTGGGGGGGGTCCAGGCAGGGAATCACTGCAAAGGGGGGGGGGAGAGGAGATTTGTTTTTTTTTTTTTTTCTTGCCGGAAAAAAAAAAGGAAAAGGAGGAGAAGCATGAGGCTGGGAGGGTTGCTTTTTCCTTTTTCTTTTTTTCTTTTTTTTTTTTCTTCCGGGAGGCGGAGAGAAAAAAAAACAGTCAACGAGAAAAAACGATTCGGATGGAGGAGAAAAGAAAACACGACACAAAAATCAAAGCCACCTGGAGAGAGAGAGAGTGTCCTGTTAGCGTGGGATTAAGTGGGCAGGGAGGACCTCCAACCCCACCCCCACCCCATGCCCTTACCCCTGTGAGCCTGGCAGAGAAGGTGGGCTGGGCTGTGTGGAGCCTGGGCCTCGGAGGAATCTCCCCCCACAGGGCTTTGGAAAGGCATCTGTCCAGGTCCAGAACTCCCAGCTGCCCCCCCCCCAAAAATCTCCATATGGATTGCTGTGTTCCTGGATTCTACGAGGAAAGCGAGGCTCGGCTGGGGAGGACAGAGTTGGAGCAGAAGCAGATAGGAGAAAGGGAGACGTTGAAGTAAAGATGGGGAGCTCAGATCCTTCCATAAGGAGGACCAGGAGACTAGGGCCAGCGCTCTGGGACAGCAAGAACCAAAGAGGCCAGCCAAGGCCCACGGGCAGGAGGTCCAGCTCTCTGAGAGGTCAAGTTGACTCTACGGACCCCCTTTCTCCGGCCCGGCCCCCTCTGAGATGAGCCAAAAGCTGAATTTTGAAAATGGAAAACAGAAGCCTTATATTCAAGTCCGAGGGCAAGACGGGCTGGGTTTTTTTTCCAGGGTTACCTTGGCCCTTTGAAAAAGCCTGGTCTAGCCCTGATCCGGGCCTTCCTAAACCTTAGGGGGAAAGACTCTGGCCCATTGGACCAGCACCCTAGGCCCCAGAGAACACCGGCCACGGAAAGCCCTATGCCAGCAAGGCTGGAAGCACCAGGTCCCACAGCAAAGCTGAGGACTCCCCCCCACCCTGCATCCCAGGTATCTAGCCAGAAGGGTGGGGGAGGAACAGCCCTTGAAAACCATCCCAGTGCTGTGCAATGGTGGCCCTAGGGACAAAAGGCCAGGCCAGGGTGGTATGATCGACGTAGAGAACTCCAGGTTCCTCTGAGATGAAGCTGAGCCCAGGATGTCTCTGCTCCAAGAGGAAAGGCAGCCAGGAGGTTGGGAAGGGGGTGGCCCGTGGTCAAAGGCCTGGCCCCTGCAGAAGACGTGGGCAGAGGCTCACAGTGCCCCCTTCTCCTCTCTTGGGGGAAAGGCCGGGGTCCCTCCCCACCTCTGCGGCTAGGCCAGTTGGGGGAGGGGCCGCAGCTGCGGAAGGGAAGGACCAAGCATTTGGACTCAGTCGCATTCCTTGTTCTGAATGCCCCCCTCCCCCGCCACAAACTTTCCCCAAGATCTACCCGCATCTACCCATAAATCCAGGAGCGACACCCAGAGCCTTAAACCTTCAGCCAGCTCTTCCTGGCAGAAATAACCTTGCCTGCAGGCTCCCATCCTTGGAAATCGAGGCACGGGAGCTGGGTGCCCTATGACTGGCCCTCTGTCCCCCGCGGGCTTGTGCTACTGCTCATAGGGGGCAGGGAGGGGGTGGGGAGGGAGCCACATCTCTCCCCTGGCAGACCCTTCCACTGCCCAGCTCCTAGGCAGCCTCATTAGCATGCAGCACTCTCCCTCTGTCACCACGGCAACCAGCTGCTCAGCTCCCTCAGGCGTGACAGCACCAGCCATGTTGGTGAAGGGGAGGCCGGTTCCCTGCCCGGGCTCCCCACGGCTCAGCCCAGCCCGGCCTGAGGGTGCTCTCCCTGACGCCTACTGCCACTCCCTTGGACCCCCCGCCTCGGTCCCCCAGGCCTGAAATCCCTGCTCCTTCCTCCTGCCCAGCCCGCCTGGGTAAGCCCCTCCCCACATCCACCTGTGGCGTCAGCCCCTCCTCCCACCCCTGGAGAAGAGGCTGGCAGTGACGGATGGCATTACCAAGGGTCCTTTCCTAGGGCACTTTATCTGGCTGCTTCTGCGTCCTCTCTCCCCGCTACAGGAGGCTGGGGAGAAAGGAGGAGGGGCAGCCAGGCTCCCCCAAAAGGAGCTGCTGTCAGGGGCTGGGGAGCAGCCCCAGCCCTGTGACTGAGTTCCTAGGAGAAAGCTAGGCCTGAGGCACAGCGCTGGGGGTCAGGAAAAGAGGGTGAAGCCACGGGGGACCCCAAGATCTGAACTGCAACATCCAGAGCACTGTGCCACAGAGGAGGTCCCAGCCCCGCCCCCCGAAACCACACCTCCCCACTCAGTCTCCTCCTTACTCTCCTACCAGAAGCCCAAGAGGACCAGCAGGAAGAGGCTTACAGGGGACAAGATCGAGAGACACACAAGCAGACACGTCACAGAGAGACACACAGATGCACCACACCTCCAGGTGTACACACACGCGTGCACGCGCGCGTGTGGGCACGTGCTGCGCACCTCCAAACCAGCAGGCCACCATGCTGCCCCCAAGATACGGCTCAGCGGTGTCCAAAGGGTCTCGTTCCCCACCCGTCCCCAAAACCCAGCTTCCCTTCTTGTCCCTGTTGGTCCTGCATGCTTGGAAGAGAACCATTCCCTTTTCTGTCCCCTCCTGGCTCCGTCACCTCTCCCCGGCAGCCCTCCTGCTTTCTTCCAGGGCCTGGTTGTTTTCCCCTTCCCAGTTCTCTCCCTTCTGCCCCTCCTTCCGCTTCCGCTTCCTCTTCCTGCCTCTACTTACCTCCTCCTTCCTCCCATCTCTCTGTCCCCTTCTTCCTCCCCACAAGCCTCTCCCTTGAGGCTCGCCCCCCGCCTCCCCTTCCTCCCTCCGTCTCTCCCTTTGTTCCAGAGGAGACATGACATCAAGAGCAAGTAAAAGTCACATCAGCACTAAATCTTATCTCCAGCCCTCAGAAGGCTGCGTCCACCCAGACACACAGACTCTCTCTCTCTCACGCACAGAGGTAAACACTGACACAGAGATGCGGACGCAGATGCAGACTCTCCTACAGAGGCACACAGAGACGTGGGCCACGATGACACAGGCGCGCACACCTCCACACACACTCGGGCACATGTGCCCAAGCACGTATGCACAGACGTGCACGGGGGCATGCGGGCACAACAGAGCAGGAGAGTCCTATGAACACGTGCGCGCACACACACTCTCTCTCACACGCATGTGCACACACACTCGCACACGCACACACATGCACTCTCTCATACATGCACCTGCACACATACACACTCCCTCCCACAATGCACACCTGTACACACATTCTCGCCCATGCACCTGCACACACACTCACACATGCACGTGCACAGATACACTCTCACACATGCACCGGTACACACACACACACACGTGGCACACATACACACTCTCACACATACGCACCTGCACACACATGCACATGCACACACTCTCACACACGCACGTGCACACATACACTCTCACACATGCGCACACATACACACTCTCATACATGCACCTGCACACATATACACTCCCTCACACATGTGCACACATGTACGTACATTCTCACACATGCACCTGCACATACTCATACAAGCACATACAGATACACTCTCACACGCACCTGCACACACACACACGTGACGCACACTCTCGCACACGCACATGCACACACATATACTACACTCTCACACACATGACACACATACACACACACGCACCTGCACACATACACACTCACCCATGTGACACACTCTCACACGTGCACACACATACACTCACATGTGCACACATGTACACACATTCTCACACGCACCTGCACACACATGTGCACAGATACACTCTCACATCACCTGCATACACATACACATGCAACACACACGTGCACACATGCATGCATACACTCTCACACATGGCACATACACACACCTACACACATACACACACTCACACATGACACATGCACACATGCACCTGCACACATACACTCTCACACATGTGACACGCTCTCACACGTGCACACATACACTCACACGTGCACACATGTACACACATGTGCACAGATACACTCTCTCACACACACCTGCACACACGTACACATGCGACACACGTGCACACACGCATGCATGCACTCTCACACATGGCACACACATGCACATACACACACATGACACATGCACACACGCACCTGCACACACACTCTCACACGTGCACATGCACACACACGTGCATACATGTACACATTCTCTCACACACATGTGCACAGATACACTCTCACACGCACCTGCACACACACACGTAACACACATGCACACACGCACGCATACACTCACACATGGCACATACACACTCACACACAAACCTACACACACTCACACGTGACACACACATGCACCTGCACACACATACACACGTGACATATACACACACTCTCACACACACGCGTGCACACATTCTCATACATGCACCTGTACACATACACTCCCTCACACACGTGCACACATGTACATTCTCACACGCACCTGCACACATGCATGTGCACAGATACACTCACACGCACCTACACACATACACACGTGACACACACGTGCACACATATGCATACACTTTCACACATGTGGCACACATACACACGCACCTGCACACAAATACACTCTCACGCATGTGACACATATACACACATTCTCACACACCTGCACACACATACTCACACATGTGACACATATACACATTCACACATGCACCTGCACACATACACACACTCTCACACACACATGTGCACACACACACACTCTCATACATGCACCTGTATACATACACACTCTCACGCACCTGAACACACATACACTCTCACACACGTGACACACATACACACTCTCACACACACACCTGCACACACATACACATACATTCTCTCATACATATGACACGCATACACTCTCACACATGTATACACACATGTTCACACACATCCACACTCACACACAATGCACACAGATACACTCTCACTCACATGTGCATGCAGATACACACACACTGTCTCTCACACATGCACTCTCTCTCTCGTTCTTTCTCTCTCTCTCTCTCTCTCTCTCTCTCTCTCACACACACACACACACACACACACACACACACACAGATGGGTGCCTGCCCACCGGGACCAGGGAAACTGAAGACTTCCAAGGAGAAGAGGCATCTATCAGTAAGAGACAAGCCGAACCGCGGACCCCACAAGGAAAAATGGGTTCCAGCCCACACTCAAGCCCAAAGCACTTCCCTTCTTTCTTGCCCAGGACTCCTGCATCCTGGGTGCTCCCCCTGCTCCTCCCAAACCAGAGCCCAGGCCCAGGGAGCTCTCAGCCTAGAGCTGCTGCATCCCTCCCACCTGCCACTTGCTTCTTGCTTCTCCAGGAAACGCGCATGGGACACCTTGCCACCTGCCCTCTCGACGGTGGCCATGTGGGCGCCCCCGCGCCCCTGCCCCCCATCCCACGTGATCTTCCCCTCTCGCTGATCTAGTCCACCCCTGAGGCGGGAAAGGGCCAGGGAAAACCACAGCAAGAGGGGAAGGTTCAGAGAATGACAGGAGCCCAGAGAGAGCCTGGGGACTGGCAGAGCCAAAGAAAGAGGTCCAGGGACAGAGCCCTAGTGAAAAAGAAAAGTAAATATAGAAACCAGAGAGAGAGAGAGAGAGAGAGAGAGAGAAGGCAAAACAAAAGACAGGGAAAGAATGGACAGAGGGACTCCGAAGAGAGGCACACTCCGGCCCTTGCCCTTGCCCTTGCCCTCGGCCTGGGCTGAAGGAAGAAGCAGACCACCCCTACCTACCGGCCCCGTGGGGCAGGGGCCAGGGGCCTGCCCCAGTGTCAATCAGGGCAGAGAAGCTGCCACCCACCTACACCTGCTGCCCCGGGGACCCGGGCCCCCGCCCCTGCCTGCATTCTTCAGAGCCCAGAGCAGACTGTACGTGAGCACCGCCCCCCCCCCCGGCCCCCCGGCTGCATGGCCCTCTTAAGCCTCCTCAGCGGGGCTGGGCAAAAGGGTGCCCCCTCACTCACTTCTCACTCCTCCAGTCCCCTCCCCTCACCCTCACTCCAGTCTCCTCCCTAAGAAGAATCGCCAGTCGCCAGTCGCAGCCTGGCCCAGAAGACTGGGAGTGGAAGGGCCTGCCCTCTGCCCGGCAGTTCTCCCAGCAAACCAATAAAGAGGGAACAGGCAAGGGGCGGGGCTGAGGGAGCCGAGAGGACACCCAGACATCCTTCCCCAAGGGGCCCCAACCATGGGCAGGAGAGGGAGCCCGCAGGTGGCCGACACACCCTGGCACAAGCCCGCACAGGGATCGATCCGCCACCCCAGTGACCAGAAAGCATCACTCACCTTCCATGGGGTGCTCCTCTGTAAGCCAGCGAGGGTCAGGAAAGGGTGAGGCAGAGAGAGAGAAAAAGGGAAGGCTAGTTAGTGAGGGTGCCGAGGACGGGGTCTCAAGGAGAGGGATGAGTTCAAGGTCCCGGTGCCCCGCCGTCCCTCCCCGAGGCCCTGACACAAGTCACCCACGCCGGAAGGCTCTGCTAGGGACAACATAGAGACAGAGCTGTTCCCTGAGTCAGTGCCTCACACACAGGGTCACACGGTCCAGGAGGACCCACGTCTCATGGTGCATTTCAGGAAACTGAGGCCCGGGGCAGGGAAATGAGCGCTCAAGGTCATATGGAGAATCAGAGGCAGAACTAGGCGCAGCAGTCAGGCAGTCTTGACTCTCCCAGGCACAGCTCCTCCCCTGCCTTCCACTGTGGCTCAGAGACAGATGGGGACACGCTCACACTCAGTGACACACTGACACACATAGGTACTTAGCGATCCAGAGACGCATATAATCTCTCACGCAACTCACCCTCGAGGCCTTTGCACACCCAGACCCAACCACCACCCCGCCACCCACCCCGGGGGAGAACAGTCATCCACACGCAGTCACAAAACACAGTTCGGCCGCTAAGGGCTGTGTGACTCCAGTCACTTAACCTCCCTGAGCTACTACCGGTCCCTCTTCCATAAATATGACAGACACGGACCACATCGTTTCTGCGGCCCCTGTGGCTTGGCTTCTGTGATCCTAGGAAAAACAGCTGGGTGAAGTGAAGTGCCCCCCGGGGCTGGATGGGCCACTTCAGGGGTGGGACGGGGTCCCATTGCAGCGGGCCCATCCCTAAGTTACGTCACAGCCTTTGGGTAGCCAGCCCTCGCCCTATTAGGGGTCCACCTGGGCCTGGCCCTGAAGTGCACCAAATGGGTCAAGAGAGGGTAGAAGGGGGAGAGGGGAGAGGCAGTTCCTTCAATTAGGCTGCAACTCCTCGAGTAGGCGGGGCTCTGGCCTGCTCTGTAGGGGGCTGTGCCCCCCACCCCCAGCCCCGGCTCCAGACATTTCTCAGGGCCCACCTACTGAAGCCGCAGGCGGGAAGAGAATCTGCACAGCCTACGAACATACAGACCCAGGGGCGCCTGGGGGGCTCAGTCGGTTGAGCCTCTGACTTCGGCTCAGGTCACGATCTCGCGGTTCGTGAGTTCGAGCCCCGCGTCGGCCTCTGTGCTGACAGCTCAGAGCCTGGAGCCTGCTTGGGATTCTGTGTCTCCCTCTCTCTCTCTGCCCCTCCCCCGCTCACAGTCTGTCTCTCTCTTTTAAAAATAAACATTTTTGCGGGGGGCGGGGTGGCGCCTGGGTGGCTCAGTCGGTTAAGCGTCCGACTTCGGCTCAGGTCATGATCTCGCGGTTCCTGAGTTCGAGCCCCGCATCGGGCTCTGTGCTGACAGCTCGGAGCCTGGAGTCTGCTTCGGATTCTGCATCTCCCCCTCTCTCTGTCCCTCCCCTGCTCATGCTCTGTCTCTCAATAATAAATAAACACTAAAAAATAATAATAATAAAATAAACATTTTTTAATGGAAAAAATACAGACCCAGCGGGGAAACACACACACATGCACACATGCATGTAGGCCCCAAGGTACGCACGCAAACACACCAACAGCTGTTCGGTGCACACCCACGCCCGCGTGCGCACACGGTCTCCTCCCTCCGACATCATTTTGTGTTATTTGCTCATTCGTTCTTAGGGGGTTCGCCATACTCCAGAAACACACACACACTGTCGATTGTCAGACATTCTACCCCTTCCATAATATACACACACAGGCTGAACGCAGAATCAATACCCACACGGTGATCTAATACCTAATATTAGATGCATGAACCACCACTGCACCCCACACTCCTCCGCTGGCTAAAGACTCATGCCCGGTGATGAGCACAGCTCTCTCTTTTTCTGTCTGTCGACCCACCTCTCTCCATTTGCTAAACCCACACACACACATACGCCTTTACGTATCTACGTGGGTCACAGACACAGACCTTCTTTTTTACCTGCCAGCGGCATCCCCCAATGGCTGTGTATACCACGATTTTCTTAAATAAACTGCAACACATCGCATTTATGGCAGGGGGTGATGCTGGGCCAGAGAGGGGCCGCCGGGAGAACCCCTGGATCCCCTTGGAACGCGTGGGTTAAGGCCCTGGTCAGTCAGTGCCAGCGTCTCCCCAGCACCCGTACACACGAGGCCCGGTGATTTCGAGATACTCCAACATGGCTAGTATTTCAAAAAGTATTCCCACCTGCCGCAAACGTGGGTCGTCATGCCAGCCTCCAGAAGGTGCGGCGACCAAGCTTGGCCTGCTGGTTGCCCACGTCTTCCCTCTCCTGGCTTCGGAGAGACCCATTGACCTCTCCTGCTCTGCTGCTCTTTGCTATCTGCTGATTCACCTGTGTCCCTTGCCTGCCATCACGGACCCCTCCAGGCTCAGTCCTGCGCCCTCCATTCTCCTCCCTGCCCCCTGCCCTCCTTGGCCAGAGCTCGCTTCCGTGGCTTAAGGACTCCCAAACCTGTGTTTGCAGATTGGGCCTCTTCCCTGGATGCCAGATCGGCGTTCCCCATCTGTCTGCTCAGAGGTTACTCAGCTCCCCGACCTCCAAGTGCCAAAGCCATGCCTGTCTCCACCCCCGCCACAAAGTGCCCATTCCCCTGCATCTGGCAAAGGCACTGCCTTCAGCCAACGCTCCTTGAGCACCCAGCATGTGCCCCCCCACTCTGCCAGGCTCAAGACGCCGTTAGTTAGCTAAGTGCCCAAGTGCCCATGACCCTCAACATGCATCTCACACATTAGCCCCATCGCGATCTCAGGAGCTTGGTGTAGTACCTACTCCTGTGGGCAGAAAGGGAAGCACGCCCCGCAGCACAAAATCACCTTTGACTTTGATCACTGCGCTCCTAGGTCATCATAGCCCACGCCCTCACCCTTCACCCCTGGTTTCCTGCAACGGAGCCTCCCCCTGGTTGGTCTCCCTGGTCAAGGTAGGCACCCAGAAATCAGCCTTGCCCTTTTGTCATAACAATCGCCCGGTCCTGTCACTTCCACCTTCTAAAACCTTGGAAGTGTTTTTCATCCCTCCATCCCCCCTACACCCCCAAGTCCAGACCCCCCCCTCAAAGCCTCCCCTCAGAACATTAACAAGCCTCTTAAATGACCTCCCCCTACAGCCAGTCTTTTCCCCTACAATTCATAGTCCGCAAACCACGGTGGTCCAACCAAGTCACAACCCTGCTTAAAACCCTCCAAGGCTGGGGCGCCTGGGTGACTCAGTCGGTGAAGTGTCTGACTTCGGCTCAGGTCATGATCTCACCGCTTGTGAGTGCGAGCCCCGCGTCGGGCTCTGTGTTGTCAGCTCAGAGCCTGGAGCCTGCTTCCGATTCTGTGTCTCCCCCTCTCTCTGCCCCTCTCCCGTTGGTGTTCTCTCTCTCTCTCTCTCTCTCTCTCTCTCTCTCTCTCTCTCTCCACCCCCTCTCAAAAATAAATAAACATTAGGGGCGCCTGGGTGGCGCAGTCGGTTAAGCGTCCGACTTCAGCCAGGTCACGATCTCGCGGTCCGTGAGTTCGAGCCCCGCGTCAGGCTCTGGGCTGATGGCTCGGAGCCTGGAGCCTGTTTCCGATTCTGTGTCTCCCTCTCTCTCTGCCCCTCCCCCGTTCATGCTCTGTCTCTCTCTGTCCCAACAATAAATAAAAAACGTTGAAAAAAAAAAAAATAAATAAATAAATAAACATTAAAAAACATAAAAAAATAAAAAAACCTCCAAGGCTTCCTAATGCCTCCAGGAAACAGTCCAGTCTTCTCAGGAAAGTACATGCAAAGTTGGGCCATGCCTCCCTCCCACCTCCTTTCCTGCAGCAATCCGGGCTCCAGCCCCACCCACGGCTGTCCGTTTCCCTAATGTGCCACATTTCTGCACATACCGTTCCCTCGGCTTGAAACGCCGTGCTCTATCCCCACTCCTGTCACCCTCAGCTGCTTGAGAAAGCCAACTCTTGTTCTAAGACCAGGTCAGTTACACCTCTGTTCGTGGTCCCAACTGACCTCCCAGTCAAGGCTAGCCACGCCTCTTCTTTTTTTTTTTTTTTTTTTTTGCCACCCTCTTCTTAATTTTTTTAAATGTTTATTTTTGAGACGGAGAGAGAGGAAGAGCGTGTGAGCGGAGGAGGGGCAGAGAGAGGGGCAGAGAATCTAAAGCCAGCTCCATGCTGACAGCAGAGAGCCCGAGGTGGGGCTTGAACCCACAAACCCCAAGATCATGACCTGAGCTGAAGTTGGATGCTTAACCGACTGAGCCACCCAGGCGCCCCTTTTTAAAAATGTTTTAAGTTGATTTACGTTGAGAGAGAGAGAGAGAGAGTGCACACACAGAGGGGGAGTGGGAGGTGGGGGGAGGGGCAGAGAGAAGAAAGAGAATTCCAAGCAGGTTCTGCTCTGGGGGGGGTGGGGGGCGGGGAGCGGGATGCGGGGCTCCAACACACGAACTGTGAGATCACGACCTGAGCCGAAACCGAGAGTCAGACGCTTCACCGACTGAGCCCCCCAGGCGCCCCTGGCCACCCCGCCTTTGTGCCAGCTTTCAATATGCACATTGTGTTATCGTTTCACTTATTGTATATCCATTGCGGTCGCGTTTCCATGTCTGCTTCCTGACTGGACGGTGTAACGTCCAAGAGCAAGGACAACGTCTCATTCATCTCTACCTCCAGCTGTGTGCACAGTTCCTGGCTCAGAAAAAGGCATGCCTATGTTTGTTGAATGAATAATCAAAAACACTTCTCACATACCGAGTACTTCAAGTGCTCCTGGCTCTTTCCACGCATTGTTTCACTTCCTCGCCGTCGCCACCTCAGCAGGGCACACTGTTTCTACTCTTGTAGAGATTGGGGAAACTGAGGCTTAGAAGGTGGAAGAAACTTGCCCAGTGGGCACACTGCTGGTGAGGAACAGACCCAAAATCTGAACCCACATCTGTCTGGCTTTCATACGGCCAATGGGGGGCAGGGGGCGCCTGGGTGGCTCAGCTGGTTGAGCGTCCGACTCCAGCTCAGGTCATGATCTTACAGTTCGTGGGTTCGAGCCCTGCGTCGGGCTCTGCGCTGACAGCTCGGAGCCTGGAGCCTGTTTCGGATTCTGTGTTTCCCTCTTTCTCTGTTCCTCCCCCACTCATGCTCTGTCTCTCTGTCTTTCAAAAATAAATAAAGGTTAAAGAAAATTAAAAAACAAATACTTCCAATGGGCCACATCCTTGGCTGGAAGTCAAGACTTTTTAGATGCCGACTTTAATCTACAGTTTCTGATCTTATCTCCCTCCAAGCACAGCAATCCTGGTCTCCTCATCCGCCCCGACCCACCCTGCCCCACGACTCACATCTCCTAGACTCCTCATTCAGGCTGTTCACCTAGAGAGAAAGCCCTTGCCCTATCCTTTCCACTTCCACGAATCTCACTCAGTCTGCCTTCAAGATCTCGCCAAGTCCCTCCTCCTCCTTGCAGCCTTCTCTGACCACCAGGGTTAATGATCACGGTAACACTTATCGATCATTTAGAATAGTGCCTGGCGCGTTGTAAAGGATTTCCGTATGACTCATTTAGTCCTTACAGCAACGTTATAGCCTCCATTTTACAGAGTAGGACATTGAAGACCAATGTGATTAAGTAAATGGTCCAAGCTGACACACACAGCAAGTAGCAAAGCCAGACTCAACCCCCGGGGGCAGCCCTCGCTCTTAGCCACTCTGCCATCGGAGCCTTTCCTTGTGAGTATGTGTCTTCTCTCTGGGCTCTAACGCCAGTCACTCCCTGCACTACTCTCTCGAGCCTGGAGCCGTCTCTACAGCAGAAACTGTCAGGACCCTGGGTATCAGAGGTGATCCCACATCACGTGACCTCAAGTAGTCACCTTTCACACACAGGGGGCTTACCCGCCCCACCAGAGGGCATGCGTGGTATTGCCTAACACGAACTCGAGATCCCAGCAGGTTCATAATCAAGGACAGTGATGAAGACTGGAACAAACGAAAAGAAAAAGTTCTGAGCGGCCGAAACGAATGTCCTTAACAGTGATGCCTGAAAGACTGCTATTTTCGCATAGGGGAGCCTCTCGGACCGTACCCAGAATCCACTTACTGGTGGTGACACACGAGCCTAACACGCTTGGGAATGCTGATTTTTCCAAGTTTGCAAACGGAGAGACAGAGAGGAGAGAGAGAGAAAGAGACAGAGAGAGAGAGGGAAAGAGAGACGGTTGTGGGCTGCTCCTTGACAACTCCTCGCAAGGGCGGAGGTGGAAAAATCAGCAAGAGCTAATATAAGAAATCCAAAGTACAGCAGCCAGGCATCATTTCAGGCAGGGACAAACCTCAACGAAGGAACGAACCACTGTGTGACAGTGCGATCCAACACCTGAGGGGAATCACGACACCCTGAGTCATCCGGAAAAGGTGAAATCACTCTCCAAATATTATGCTTAGTGAGGCAGAGGGGCGTGCAACATATATCTCCGAAAGATCTCCATCCGGGATGCTCTTTCATTGTTGGTGAGTTGTGTATTTTAAGTGGGATAACGTTCCACTTCCCAGGGTGAGTTCCTCCCCCAGGGCTCCGGGAGACTGACATGCTACCGATCGATTTCTCAGTGCGGGGACAGCTGGCTGACAAATACAGTAATGCCCTCATCACATCCTGGCTTACGGGAGGAGCTGTGACCTGAAGAATTTGGGGGGGGGGGTGCTGGTTTCTGATAAAACACGGTCGCTAAACACCCCAATAAACCAAAGGCAAGCAATTCACGGACACAGCTCACCCGCTGCCTGAGCCTCTGGAGGCAGAATGGACAAAGGTGGGGGGCAGCAGGATTCAGATTCCCTTATATCGCAGGCGGCGGCCACGAGGGGTGAAAATGACCTAAGGCATCCAGACACCTAGCAAACGCTCACCAGCTGTGAGGCCCCGGGCTCTGCCCCCTTGACTGTGTGATTCCTCCTCTTTTTGTTCCAATTGCTCCTTGGCGGCGTCCGCGGCCACTCCTCTCCCTCCGCCTCCCAACTGTGGGCTCCTCTGAAGTCTCGTCACCTTCTCCTTGGCCACCTCCTCTGATTCCAGAGCTTCGAAGACTCTCTCTCTCCACACACGCCCGTGGTGCCAGGGTCTCCCTCCGCAGCCCTGCCTCTGGCTCAAAGCTCTGGTCTCCACATTTCCAGCAGCCTGGATGCCTCCGTCGAAGAACACTGAGGGGCAATGCAGCTCAACACGTGCGTGATCTGTGGCCCAACGCGGCTCCCCGCCCGGCTTCCCCTTTCCTCTCACCCCTCTACCTCCTTCCACCGCAGCAAACCTGAAACCTCATCACCTCTGACTCCTCCCTGCCCCGCAAGAGGCAGAGTCCTAAAGATTCCAGCGACAGCTCCCAAGTACCGCCACCCTCCCTCGCCACTCCCCAAGACAAGATCTTGGGTCCAGGGCCTCAAGATCTCTTTCGACCACCCAAGTCTCTCCCAACTATCTTTTTCTATCTCCCGACCGATTTCTCCACTGCCTAACTCTGCCCCCCAAAATCCTTCTACACCCCACTCCCAGCTTCTGATATAGAGCTCTGCTGATTCCTACATCTGCTCAAAATTCTTTTGTGGCTTCATTTGCCGATACCCCGTACACAGCCTCCAGTAAATGTTGGTTGAATGATTTAAGTCAGAACTCCGAGACCTGGCTTCAACCTGCTTCTCCCGCTTTATTTTATGTTATGTTATGTTATGTTATGTTATGTTATGTTATGTTATGTTATGTTATTTTATTTAAAGCTTACTTATGTATTTTGAGAGAGAGGGCAATGGGGTAGGGGCAGAGAGGGGAGAGAGAGAATCCCAAGAAGGCTCTGCACTGACAGTCAGATGCAGGCTCGAACTCACGAACCGTGAGATCGTGAGCTCAGCTGAAATCAAGAGTCGGACGCTTAACCACCTGAGCCACCCAGGTGCCCCTGATTCCCCTGCTTTCGACTCCACTATTTGCCTTATATTCTTGGCGCCCCTCAATGGCCATGACGTACACATCCCTCCCTTCCACGCCTTAGCTCTTGCCAGGGCCTGCACATGGGGGCCTCCTCAACCCAACCTTCTTCATCCATGTTCAAGGTCAGTCTTCAATAGCACGCGTCTTATTACTGATCACCGACCTCCAACTTGTAAACTATCCCCTTCCTAAAAACCCCAAGGGCACTCTGCTTGTGAGAGTAGTACATTCTAGTCGTGTACCAGGTATTCCTTTAACTTCTACAACAGACCTGTGAGACAAGCCCGCTTAGCCCCACTTACACACAAGGACAAATTAGTCCGCACGTGAGGCACCCGCCTGCTGTCACGGGCCCAGTGAGGGCAGAAGTCAGATTTAAACTCCCTTCTGAGCCTCAGGAGTCTGGGGTTTAATCACTAAGCTGCACTGCCTAGCTGCATCTCTTTGGGCACGTACCACACAATTTTGTGTTGTTCTTTTGCCGTTGTTTATTGAGCATCTTCTATGAGCCAGACGCTATTCTAAGCATTTTACGTGAATTAGCTGACTTAGTTCCCATAACAACTCTGTAAGGTAGGTACTGTTATTACCCCCATTTTCCAGAAAAGGAAACCAGGGTGGAGAGAGCTGAAGTCCAAGGTCACTGCCCAGGCAGTCTGGCTGCAGAATCTGTGCTCTTAACCACAGACTGGACTGCTTTTTTTTTTTTTTTTTTAATCTGTTTCCCCAATTAAACAGTCAACTCCCAGAGCAGTGTCTTATTCATTTCTGGCTCCCCTTCAGCCCTCAATACATGGCCCGTCACGAAGGAGGCCTCAATAACTACTTGTTGAATTGAATCACCAACAAACTTAGGAAACACGCACATGAGGGGCCCCTGGGTGGCTCAGTCGGTGAAGCGTCTGACTCTTGGTTTCGGCTCAGGTCAAGATCTCGCTTTTGTGAGCTCGAGCCCCGCCGAGGGCTCTGTGCTGACAGTGCGAGCCTGCTGGGGATTCTCTCTCTCCCTCTCTCTCTCTCTCTCTCTCTGCCCCTCCTCTGCTCTGCTCAAGCTGTCTCTGTCTCTCTCAAAAAGAAATAAATAAACTATTAAAAAAAAAACAAAACCAGATATCCTAACAGGGAAGTTCTCAATGGGTAAGCCCAGACCCAGGAAGGCAGCGGGGGATTCCAAAGGATCCACAGACCCATATGTATACCAAGTACTGAAGGCAGGTTGATATGTCTTGCATATAAAGCTAAAAAAAATTTTCTAAGGTATATTTGATTAACCACAATGGCAAACATAACATCAAAGTCATCTAAAAGCTTTCCTGAATTCATAGTAGCTTTGAGCCATCCGTCCTCACAGCAAACGGATACAAAAATAACTACTATTTGGAAAGGGTACTGCGAATGACTGACCTTTAAAAATGCCCACAATCTTGGGGCGCCTGGGTGGCTCAGTCAGTTAGGCATCAGACTCTTGGTTTCGGCCCAGGTTATGATCTCACGGTTCGTGGGTTCGAGCCCCACATCAGGCTCTGCACTGACAGCACAGACCCTACTTGGGATTCTGTTTCTCCTCTCTCTTTGCCCCACCCCCTGCATGCACGCATACCTTCTCTCTCTCTCTCAAAATAAATAAACTTTTTTAAAAAACGCCTACAATCTCAAAAAAGTTGAGAATCACTCAAAGCAGATAATAATGAAATGACTGGAGGTCACCTGGGTGGCTCAATCGATTAAGCGTCCAACTTCAATTCAGGTCATGATCTCGCAGGTCATGGGTTCGAGCCCTGCATCAGGCTCTGTGCTGACAGCTCGGAGCCTGGAGCCTGCTTCGGATTCTGTGTCTCCCTCTCTCTCTGCCCCTCTCCTGCTTGTGTTGTCTCCGTCTCTCTCAGAAATAAATAAACATTAAAAAAAAATTTTAATAATGAAATAACTGGAACTTCTGGGGAAACGTGGGGACCCTGGCCCTGAGATCTATCTCAGAGATGAGGAGATATTCCCCTCAAAGTCTTCATCCTCAACCCCAAAACCCAGGGGTGGGAGTGCATTCCTTTCCTGGAATGGGAAATGAGATGGAATTCTCATCCCGGCTGGATGAGAATGTTCTAGAAGAAGTCTAATGAGCACAGGGTATCGCAAAAGCTGCCCAGGAAATAGGAACAAATGTAAGGAGAGGGAATGAGGTCACAGGGTGGGGAGAGGAAGGCCAATCAGTAGGGCTGTCACTGGACCTGTCATCTCCAGGCACAATCAGTGCTTACAACCCCATGCCAACCCCCAACATATATCTGAAAATATCGGCGGACAGATTTTCATGTACACATACAGCCTCGCCCAAGACTTGATTCTCTCAAACGCTTATTAATGTCTCTTAATTCATTCCACAAATTTTTATCAAACACCCACTAAGTGCCTGGTACTGTATTAGGTGCAAGGCATACAGAGAGGAATATCCCTGCCCTTTTATCACAAAGCACCACCACTATCACAAACCACAACAGCTACCCCATGCGCGCGCACACACGCACACGCGCGCGCGCACACACACACACACAATGGGTCAGATACACAGCCATCTCCCAGCTCCAACACAGCTAACGCGAACATTCGCCCCAAACACATCCAACACGCCCCCGTGATACACACACCTGTCCCTCCCACACACACGGACGCCAACACATCTCTGCCACACACCCGCACGGCCCCTATTCAGAAGCACACACCTCGTGTGACTCACTAGGAGCCTCTGGCCAATAAATCCCTTCAGGGAATGGACACAAGGGCTCTGACCGACCAGTGTGCCTCTGGCTGCATTTTTCATACGCTCGGGCCCAGTTCTGCCCGTGAGACGGGCTACTGTAACCTCTCTCTAACTCAAATTCCCCTTCCATCAAGTTGGAGGGGTGGTTCATCCCATTTTCTTTTTATTTATGTATTTATTTATTTGGGAGAGAGAGGGAGGGCAGAGAGGGGCGGGGAGAGAGAATCTTCAGGAGGCTCCACGCTCAGCAAGGAGCCCGATGCTGGGCTCGATCCCAAAACTCTGGGATCATGACCTGAGCCGAGATGAAGACTCAGACACTCAACCGACGGAGCCACCCAGATGCCACCGTCCTGTTTTTCTTAGAAAGGCTTGGAGGGGAAAGGTCATAGAGACCAGAGAATCAAATTCAAAGTCATGGAAAGAAAGATTCCTTACGGAGTTCCAGTGTCTCTGAGGTCTTGCATTAAAACACACGCACACGGGTATCTACGCCTGAGCACACGCCTTACGTGTGTGTACTATTCACTCTCCTAGGCACTGGACTCCTATCTGTAAACACTACTAGTCAAGCAGACCATCTGCACGGAATATACACACTGCCAGACTCGCAGCCTCTGCGTGCTGGCAAACACACACAGACACACACGATCACAGTTTAGGGAGCACCGGAACTCCTGGGAGAAAAGGTGAGAAGGTGTCAGGTGACTTCATACACACAGTTCCTGAAGATACATCCCGCCGCTTGGTACAAATAACCCCACAAAAGCAATCCAAACGCTTTCCTCATGGATCCCTCTACCACAGCGACAGATACACAGTCAAAATACTGTGCATCCCAAACCCAGGGCCACACCTGCAGACTCAGCTCCTGGGGTGGCCGTCCACACGCCGGCAGCCAGGAGCACACCCACCCCCAGAGCAGTCCCAGAGCCGCACCAGTTTGTGGGCACACACATGCACCCGCACACACTCCCCAAAAGACTCTACGGCTGGGCAGGGGTGGAGGGGCGGGGAGGGGATCAGACACACACAGCTGCTAGGTGGCCCGCAGCTTCTAGGGGTCTGCGGCAGGGGAAAGCATGCCTGCGGCCACCCCCGCCCCCAAACTGATGGGGACCGTCTCCCCCACGCCCTCGCCAGCCAAAGTACCACAGACGCCTTCCAGTCCCCCTTTCCCCATCCTCCTGAACCACAGCCCGCAGAGTCCCTGGCCCCTCACATCACTCGGCTCCGCCTCTCGAAGCTGGGGCGCTGGTGAAAGCTCTCCCTCCCCAAAGCTCCCTTTCCAGTCACAACCTCGCCATCCCCACTCTCCCTCACCTGCCGTCGCAGCGCCGGCGTTCCCTTCTCCCCACTCCCAGGCCCTCATCCTCCGGTCCCGCCCCGGCCTCACCCGCCGCGCTCCCAGATCTTCACTCGCAAACACTCACAGGCTTCTGCCGGCAGCACCTGCCGAGAGCGCCAGGGCCCGCCGCGCCCCCGCCGCGCAGGCCCCGCCCACACAGGCCCCACCCACCGCCCTTCACGCCCCGCCCCGCCCCGCCTCGGGCCGGCCTCTCACCCTCCAGGTCCGGCACCCCGTCTAGCCTCGCGGTCCACACGGGCCTAGTTACGGACTCCGCCCCAGGCCCCAGACCTTAAGCCCCCGCAGTCCCCGCGCACAAGACCCCACCCACACAGATCAAGAGCACATACTCCCTCCCCCACCCGCCCCACAGGCCCCCCAAGGGCCGGACCCTCATCCTCTCGCCAGCCCCTTACAGGACCAGACCACACAGCCCTACCCCACAGGTGGCCTCAGGGCCCGCACTGGCCACGCCCACACGGGACACTGGCTAGCCACACGCTCCCTCTCCTTGGGACAGGTGTCCTCACCGCCTCACGACCCTCGCGTGCAGGTTACACACTCTCACACGCCCTCGCGCCCGCCGGCCGCAGCCGCCCCCCCAGGCCGCGCGACCCCAGGACACGCGCGCAGGCGGCCGCTCGCTCCCGAGCACCCCCCCCACAACCCCCTCCCCCCGGCGCCCAGCAGCAGCCACCCCCCTGCTCACCTTCGCTGCAGAACTTGCCGCCGAAGCCCGTGTGGCTGCAGTCGCAGCCCACCTCGCCGGGGGCCAGCACCGTGCAGAGACCGCCATTGGCACAGGGGTTGCGCGCAGGCGCGCACAGTGGGTCCGCGGCGGCGCCGCGCAGGCCCTGGCTGCCCAGGAGCGCGGGAGGCCGCTCGCCCAGCTTCAGGTTGGCCAGGAGGCCGCGGAAGGGCGGCTCGTACTTGACGGTGCTGAGGGTGAGCGCCGAGAGGCGCACGTCGGGCGGGATGCCGCCCACGAACAGGTCGCTGGCCACCTGCATCTCGCGCCGCTTGGAGCGCACCTCGGCGGCGCGGGCCTCGCCGTCCACCGCCAGCGCCGTGCGGCGCGCGTCGCGGGTCAGCAGCACCATGTGCCAGCGGTCGTCGGCCACCGGCGTGTCCAGCTGCAGCGTGGCCGGCTCGGCGCACGAGAGCGTGAAGCGCAGCCGCAGGCGCCCGTCCACCAGCAGCAGCTCCAGGAAGTCGCAGTCGCCACCGTCGTCCAGGTAGAGCAGCAGCGCGCGCGTGGCGTTGGTGCGCAGGCTGAAGCTGAGCTCGCCGCTGCTCGCCGCGCCGGCCCAGCGCGCGTAGCGAGCCCACTGCCCGGGGCCGCCGCCGAACTCCAGGCCGCCCGCGCCCGCCGCCAGCGTCAGCAGCAGCAACAGCAGCAGCAGCGGCGGCGGCGACGGCGGCCGCCACGGGCTCCCGGCCGCCATGCCTCCGGCGGCCCCGGCCCCGCCCGGCCCCCGGCCCCGCTCAGGCTTCAGAGCCGCGGGCGCATGGGGCGGGGAGGGGGCCGGGCGCCCCCCGCGCCGAGCGGGGCTCCCTCGCCGGCTCACAGTGCCATGGGCCCGGCCGCCGGGCGAGGCGCAGAGGCCCAGGTACCGGCTTCCCTGGGCGGCGGTGGAGGCGCCCCTCCCCCGCTGCGGGCTCGGACGAAAGACGGGGGAGGGATGCCTGCGGGGAAACAGAGAGAAAAGGGTTAAGGAGGGGTTCGGAGGAGGGGAAAGGGTTAAGGGATCAAGGGTCGTGACTCCCCCCATCACACCGGCAGGCACCCGATGGTTTCCCTTTGGGACTTGAGGGGTCGGCCCTGACCTGGAGAGGGTCCCAGAACAAGAGATAACCACCATAGATAGAACTGGGGGCCCAACACTTGCACTCACTAGGGTAATTATTAATTTGAGATGTGGGCTGGTGGGTAGTAGCATCTTAAAGTTCATAGGAGCCCAGTGCAGCCGCCCTTACACCCGTCTCCCGGCACGACCAGGGCCAGTTCCTGTGGGTGAGGCCTGGAGACCCTCCGCCAGCTGGTGACCCCAGGCCCTTCCTCTCTGAGTCACCCAACCTCTGTGTGGTGTTCCCACCGCCAGCCAGTCGTGGCTCTGTCTCATCAGCTCCTGATGCTGGATGAAGTTGCTAAATAATTCATTGGGATTAATTAAATGCCAATTCGTCAATGGGATCATTGGGTAACCTGGCTGAGAAGGGGGCAAGGGAGAGAAGCCAGCTGTGACCCGGACATCCAGGCCCCAAGCCCTCTCCATCCACACAAGGGTACAAGCATCTGATTCCTCGTCCCCGATTCCCCCCAGACAACACTCCGCCCCTTCCTGGGCCCCAACCCCACTGCTCACCAGCCCACAAACCTAAATGTCTGTCTGTCCCCTCAAGCTCCAGTTCCCAGTCCTCAGCCTCGGGCCTGGCCCAATACCTGGGTTCTCTTCACCCCTGGGTTCCACCCCCTCCCCATCCACGGCTGGGGGAGCCACCAGGAGGCAGGCAGGCTCATTTACATAAAATTGCCTTTCTGAAATGATTACCCTTGTAACGGGCTGTCAGAGAGCAATTTATACCCCACACCGGGGAGGGGAATTTGCATCTCGTTAAACTCCGAGTCGTAATTATTTATATCCAACAACCCTCCTGAATATTGCATTGATTTTATTTTGGGGAGGGAGGAAGGGAAGGAGGTGGGGTGAAGCCTGGGAGAGAAGCAGGGAGGGCCCAAAGTTTCGGAAGGGACAGGGAAAGATTGAAGGCTGAGGAGAGGAATGGCACGAAAAGTGACAGAGACAGAAGAGTAATGGAGGAGAAAGGTGGCCTGATGGGGAGAAAAGGAGAGAGAAGCTAGAGAAAATTAAATTCCAAATCCAAACAGCATTTGTCAAGGCCCTGGAGGCTGGGCATTTTTACCAATGGCATTTAATCACTCTGAGAAGTCCCACTATTCCCATTGACCACTGGGGAAGCGTACATAGGGAAGTCTAGGGACTTGCCCAAGGTCACACAGCCTGTCAGCAGGAATTGGGACTTAGATCCACATGTGTCAGACTGCAGCCTTCCACAAAGGAGACAAGGGGTGGGGTAGCCACAGGTCTCACTCAGAGCAGTGAGAGCCAAAAGGAGAGGAGAGTGGGGCAGGAGAAGGTTGGGTGGGTGTGGTTCCTTTCTACATGGGAGCAAGG
This sequence comes from Panthera uncia, assembly GCF_023721935.1. Taxonomy (NCBI): domain Eukaryota; kingdom Metazoa; phylum Chordata; class Mammalia; order Carnivora; family Felidae; genus Panthera; species Panthera uncia. The sequence continues at coordinate 6,621,809 of NC_064808.1, read as the reverse complement.
GTACGAAGGGAGAGAGAGAAAGCGAGGGGCCCCCTAAAAATCCATAGCAGGGGAGTGAGCAGAGGGTCATCGGAAGGCAGGGATGGTCGGAGTGACATGTGTGCCAAAGGAAGAGGGGGCAGAGAAGGTCCCAGGAGACCAGGGGTAGGGTTTGGGGAGCTATCTCCAAGAGACCCTCAAAGCCCAGTTCTCAGATCCTTCTATCTGGCTTCTTCTGACTGTTGCCCTACCCACCCACCCCCACCACCCCCCAGTCCTACGGGCTCCAGTGGGGACTCAAGTTTCCCACCTCACTGCCCCTTCCCGGGCAGGGGACAGAAGACGATTCAGGCAGACAGCCCCCTCTCCCTCCAAACACTGTCCCGGTTATATATAGCTTTGCCACTGCCTCTCCTCATTGGGTAATGGAGATAATTAACATGCGCGGGCTAATTAGCCAATCAAATTAAATGCAGCACCTGCTCCCAGCCTGATTGACGCCCTTACCCCCACACACATGCGCCCCCAGCCCAGGGCAGAGGAGGGGGACCCTCAGGCTTGGGGGAGGGAAAGGCCAAACTCCCCCTTTTCTCCAGAAGGGGCAGGGAGGCCCCCAGCGGAGGCACAGGCCTGAAGGGCAGAAAAGTGACGTCCTTCCTCCCTCCCCTGCTGGGGTCTCAGTCTCTCTCCGCCTCCCCCCAACCCCCACCCCCACCTCCGGACACATTTTGGGGAGGGAATTAATTAGCTATCGATTTCCACTAGCAGAGGGAATAGGATTTCATGCAGGCTGTCCACTCTCACCCCTCAGCTCGGGAGAGGGAGGGGATTAGTTCCCCTGCCCCACCCCCAACCCAATCCCCCTGCCATACTCACAATCCCCCGACCCTCTAGGGAGCTGGCAGGGGGCTTCTTGCTGAGAAAGCCTAGGGGCAAGGTCCCCCTTGTTCCGGAAGTTGGCAGAGGACAGATAGAGTGAAGGTTGGTGAGGAGGCCTCCAGAGGGCCGGGAGGCAGACGCCTGGGTCCCGGAGGCCAGTTGGAGGGGGGGGGGGGGGCGGCAAAGCGTGTGACAGAGAGTGGCTGTGTGTGCCAAGATGTGCAAGGAGAGTGTGGGAAGGGAGCAGATACACACAGCTCACAGCGCCTGTGAGCCCGCAGTGGGGGCAGAGGCTGGGTTTGTGCGGTGTCTCCAGGGAGGGGCGAGGGCAGGGTCTGGGAACCAGGGCCCCTCAAGACTCATTACTCATTCTCCCCACAGCCCACAGCTCTGCAGCACAGGCCAGGCTGGCTCAGCGCCGGGGCACAGGGGCTGCAGGGCTGGCCAGGAGGAAGCCCCAGCCCTCCCTGGGTCCTCTCTCCAGGGACCCAGAGACCCTGGGAGCAGCTTCAGGCTTGTGAGACAGAGATGGCCCCAAGAGGAGTGCGTGCTAAGTGGACACCTGGGTCCCTTCCACCCCACCCTGCAGTTCCAGCTTCTGCTGACCCAGCCTCCAACCCACCCTTCCTCCCGCGATGCAGGGGGAATCCTGCGAACCTTCCTCCACTCCTGGTACACGGCTCTCCGGACTCAGATCTCCTAGCCATGGGCCAGGGCTGGCCTTGCACAGCTACATCAAGTAAATGGTGGCCCCTGGAGTTGTGCAAGGCAATGGCCCCTCCCCTAGGCCCATGCAGTGCACTGGAAGCCCCCTGCACCCACAGACCAGGCACTGGCTCCCCAAGACCCACTCTTCTTCTCCAGCACCCACTGCCGGTGCAGGGACACGGGCCAGAGCGGCCTCGGGATATCCCGTCCTTGACTGACGTCAGCTCAGCGCACACTGCCAGCCACTGCTGGGCCCGGGGCCACTGTTCCTCTGGGGACCTGACCTCTCCCATGTCATGTGGGACTCTGCCCCCAGTCAGCTCCCTAGCGCCCCCAACCCACAGAAGGACTCTGCAGCCTTGAGCCAGTGGGGATGGGAGCTGGAGGGGGAGGGGATCAGGCCCCCGGCCTACTCTCTTGCCCACTGAACGCTCTCCCACAGGCTCTTCCTAGATCATTCTAGGCTGACAGCCTCCTTCTCACCTTCCGCGGCCAGGCCAGGCCAGGCCAGTGCCACCGTGGCGTGCGGGCTACAACTTCTGGGCTCCGTGCCGCGCGCCAGGCACCTGGCCGGACCACCACACACGCGCACTGTCTCATTTCACCCACAGTTTGGGGATTTGCTCTCATCACCCCAGACTAAGCTTAGACTGATTAATGCATTGGCCCAAGTGTGTGTAGGTAAGACGTTGCTGGCTCCAGCGTCTGCTGCCTCCCTCCCCCCTTGCACTGTGCACAGGCCACAGGGACGCACTGAGCTTGGAGCCCACCTTTCTCTGATCTGGTCTCCACAGGGGCCACTGCCCTTCGCGGACACCCCAGACTCCGTCTGCCCCCGGGGCTGAAAAACCCAGGCCTCAGAGCTCTTGGGGGGTCATCCTTCTCGCCTTTTCCGAGGTGGAAACTGAGTCCCAGAGAGGGGCAGTGACTGGCCCCGGGCCACACAGCAGAGCAAGACTAAAACGAAGGTCGCTGGCCTTCCATTCTAGATGCTTCCCACTGTACCCACTGTTCAGGACCTGGGCCTTCCACCTGACCCAAAGCCTCAGCCCTCCCCACACCGCCAGTGCCAACTAAGCAAATGGACGCAAACTTCAGGGGGAAGAGATGGTCCATGCCCCCACGCCGGCAGAGCCCCTGGCCAGGGGCCCTCTCCCAGCATCCACCCACCCCATCTCCAGCCACATCTATACCATACACGCGCACACGCACACGCACACCTCCAGCCTCGGGAATGCCAGCCTCCCTCTGGCTCTCTTCCCCTCACGCCAGCTCCCTCTCATGCCAGCTGGGAGTGTGACAGCAGGGGCCTCCCCCAGGCGCCAGGGAGGAAGAGCTGGGTTTACACACATTCTGGTGGCCCCAGAAGGCAGCCCGTGGACAGGTGGGAGAAGTGCGTGTTGCGGGGAGGGAGATTTTGGCTCGAGCTAAAGAGAAACTTGCTGGCAATTTAAAGCATCCAACAGCGGAGTAGGCTGCCTCCGGGGGGTGGGGGGGGTGAGTCCCCCTTCTGTGGAGGTGTGTGAGCTGAGGCGGGTGACTGCTGCTCAGTGGAGCTCAGGAGGGGGCTCTTGAATCACATGGGAGGGGACATCAAACTACTTGAGCCGTAAGGTCCCTTTCAATCAGTGGGGCTTTGGGAGGGCCTCCCTAAAACCTCGGGCAGGATTGGTGGGTTGACCTCCCTTCTCTGCTCCCTCCTGCCAGCCCTGATGACTTTTTTGGAAAGACTCAGAGCGTGCCCGCATCCGGCCACACCTTAGCAGTGGGCAAACACAAGACAGTGATCGGAAGCACTAACTCTGGAGCCTGGGTTCAAATGCCACCTCTCCCTCTTCCTAGCAGTGTGTCTTTGGGCAGATTATTTAGCCTCTCTGGGCCTCAGTTTCCTTAGGTAGAAAACAGAGGCAATACTAGCATTGTTAATATACGTAAAGCACTTTAGGACAGCGCCTAGCAGAGACGAAAGTACGTTGCATTAATGCTCACATTTCAAACTCCTCATCTTGGCACCTTGCAATTTACGAAGCTCCGCGTGTCCCATGTTTCCCTGGATTCCACCAGGGCCGGGCGAGGGAAATGGTCAGGGCAGGTCTGATCACTGCCCCCTTTTGCAGATGAGGCAACACACTCAGAGGGGAAAAGGGCCCTCCCCCAAGGTCACAGAGCTTGGAAGTGACAGGGCTGGGACTCAAATTTCGCCCCCTGGACCCTCCCCGGTGCTGCTGCAAACCTCCTCCTGCCGAGGAAGATGGGAGAAAGTCTGAAGACCAGAAGAGTCCCACAGCAGCACAGGCTGGAAGCGAGGGGTGTGTGCACGGGGACCCCCCGAGCAGGTCTCTGTGCGTGGAGAGAAGGGCTGGGCAGCTGGAGGTGTGCATGATGAGGCTGTTGCCTGGTGTGTGGGGCTGAGGCGTTGGGTGGGCTGGGGACTGAGTGAGGTACAATTGAATGACTCGGCAAAGTGGGGGCTGGTGCACAGGTGCCAGGAGCTTGGGGGCAGGCAGTGGGAGCGGGGAGCTCACCCCTCTGTCCATCCCCGTGCTGTGCACCCCTGGGGGACACCGGCCGGCGTGGGTGAGGCTCGTGAGTAAGCACGAGGTCCCTGGGGATGTTGCTAAAGGTATCCGTGACAGGTGTGTGCACATGCGTGTGGAAGGTTGTACGCTCGTGATGCAAACAGCTGCCGCGCTCCTGACAACTCCACGAAGTCCAGAGCGCTTAGCCCAGAGCCAGGCTCACAGTAGGAGCACAACACCCCTGCTGACCAGTTGCTACTCTTCCGGTCATCTGGTCCTCGCGAGAACCCCATGAGATTAGGCAGGAGGACCCCCATCTTACAGATGAGGAGACCGACGCTCACCGCTCACCGAGGGACAGAGCTGAGCCCCTGTGGTGCCCCCACGGTGGCAGCAAGAAGGCTTTGTAAATGCTAAGGTGCCACGCATATGCTGGCTTATCTGTCGAGTGAATCTCCAAGCCGGTGTGGATGGGACCGGGTGGGGAGCCGCCCCGACAGATGGAACAGCAGGGTAGGTGGCGTGTGAGACACATGGTCGGGCGTCCCCCTGGGGGCTGGGCTCGGAGCTGGGAATGAATGGACAGCGTGGTTCCAGCATCAGGCAGGGGTAGGGCCCTGAGTGTGAGGATTAGTGCTGGGGAGTGGGGGCACCTAGAAATGGGAGTTTCTGGGCAAGGCCAGGTGCAGCTGAGCGACCAGGAAGGATGGTGGTCGTGGCCAGGAGAGCTGGGAGGCCCTGGGGTGTGTGTATGGGCGGGGGGGCTTTCTCAGGGTACAAAGATATGGGAGTGAGCAGGGGCAAGGGGAAGGGGGGGGGGATGTTGGGGGGGGGGGGGGAGCTAGGGCATAAACGGGTATTAGCAAGCATGTGTGTGTGTGTGTTGGTGCGCGCACACACACAAAGACCCGAGGCAACTAACACGGCACTTAACGACGTGTACTCGGGCAGGGGGTGTCCAGGAAGGGGTGTCCCAAGGCTGCGTGCACGGAGGAGTGCAGGTGTGCCGACGTGACCGTGGAAACCTGGGGAGGCGAACGAGTGGATGGGGGGGGTGCGTGTGTGCGTGTGTGTGTGTTTGAGGGTGAGGGCTGACAGTGCGGTGCCGGGGCTCTGGGGGCACGGAGGGGCCATGCGTGTGTCATGTTCACGAGAGCAGGGCACCCGGGGGAGGTCTCTGAGGCAGGCAGCGAGGTGGCCGCCTCTCTGGGCGGGGGAGTGTAGGCGGCGTGCCGCCAGGAGGTGTATTGTGTACGCAGGTGTGTGCCTGTGTAGGTGTGTGTCTGGGTGGGTGCCGCCGAGTGTATGCATCGGTGTCAAGGTGTCTGTGTCACTGGCAAGGGCGGGCAGGGGGGAGCAACTGGACCTGGGCAGAGACTGAGGGCTGGAGGGAAGAGAGGCCCTTAACAGCCCCTGCAGAACCCAGCCCCCTCCTCCCAGGCACCCATAGTGTGGATTCAGCCCAAGCCAAGAAGCCGGAACCGGACCCTGGCTCCTGGAGAGAACTCCTCAGCCACCCGGTGGCCACTGGCCTCTGCCTGTGGGTCAGTCCCGCCCACCCCCCTGGATCTGAGGACAGGGTGGGCCTGAGCACACTTCCTCCAGCAGGAATGAAGGAACCCCCAGCTAGACCCTTCGCCCCCACCCTCAGACGCCAGCATCCCTGGAGGCGTCCCCGGAGGCACGAGGAGTTAGGGACAGTAGTGGCCAAAGCACCCACAGGACAGGAGGCCTCGCGCTTAACAGACCAACCGACCTCCCTCCACTCTTTCTTCCTTCTGTCTCGTTTCTCTCTTGCTACTTCTCTGGCAGAAGATAGAGAACGCAGAGCCCTAAAGTCCCCCAAAAGGAATACCCAGGCACGAGGCAGGTGGACAGAGGGAGGGGCAGGAGCTCACCCACCCCACCCCACCCCCAGCACATACAAAACCAGGGGTGTGAGGAAACCCCCAAGGCAGTCGAGAGGACTGGACGGCCAAGACCTACCCCCCTAAGATTCATCCCTCTGGGTCTGGACAACCACCCCCTTCACCTCCAGGCACCACGAAACAAGCCCCTCCCAGCCCCAGCCCTCACTTGTTCAGTGAGGCACCGAATGCCTTCGCCCAGGACTCAGGTGGGGGTTGAGAGTAAAGAAGACAAGAGCCCCCGAAAAGCCAATTTTGCCTCCAAGGGCCCATCAAGGGTTCAAGGGCTCATACCCAGCCCAAAGAACCCAGGGCAGATGGCTCCTTCAGCTAGGGGAGAGGCTGGGACATGAGAAATGGTCCCCTCCTCTTTGGGGGTGGGGGAGCCGGCCCAGGGCCCTGCAGCTGCCTCTCCCTGCAGCACTCTCTGACCATAACCCTGTCGCCGCCCCCAGCGCATTCCCACCCCAGCACAGCCCCCTCCTACTGATTTCCCAGTCTCCCTCTCCATCGCCCCCAACCTTCCCCCGCAAGCTTCCGCTCCTCTCCCTCAGGCCCCCCATCTTTCCCGGCTCTCCCCCCCGGCACGGACCCATCTCTGCCTCAAGCACCTTGGCACCTTCCCCTCTGCTCCCTCCCAATAACCTCCTCTCCCCTTGGCTCCCATCCCCCAGGAAAGCCTGGTCCTCAGTGGTGCCCCCCAGTATGAAGCCCTTGGCCTGGCCCCTGCTCCTTGCCTCTCCACTTCTCCCTTTCCCCTCTCCAGCGCCCTCTCCTTCTTCCACCAAGCCCAGTTCCTCGCTGGTTTCGCCCCTGCGGACCCTTCAGAGCACAACAGCTCCCCAGCCCTTCTGGAGGAACACTGCTACCAGCCCTTGGGGCTAGCACAGACTGGGGACCCCCCTTCAGAGCCTCCCTCTCAGCCCTCCAGATACCCCTCCTTCTCGCCCCATCCCTTCCCCCAACGACCCTCCCTCTCACCCCTCTCCATTCACCCCAGCTCAGGGCCAGTGCCCCTTCCACAGGGAGCCTCCGACCCCCAACCCCCCCCCCCACCAAGCCACTTAGCCTCCTCGCTGTCACCCAGCCAGCCCTCTCAGCACGGCAGCGCCCCCGCCCCCCAATCCATCCTTCCTGCCTCCCCCGCCCCTCCGGTCGCTCCCCTCCCCCGATCGGCTCCCGCCCCCCGCCCGTCTCCGCCGCAGCCCCCCCCCTACCTGGTTCTGGGGGCGCCAAGAGCTGGAGGGTGGGGATCAGAGCCCCAGGGCCGCCCCGTCTCCAGCGGGTGGCAGAGCCGGGGCCGGCGGTGTCGGCCGCCTCGCGCCTCTCTCGCTCCCCGCCGCGTCCCCGCCCGCCGGCTCGTCCGCCCGCCCGCCCCGCCGCGGTGCCGCTCTGTGGAGGATGCTCTGCGAGTCAGGGCGGCTGCTCCCGCCGCCGCATCCCTGCAACACCGACTGACGGCAGCATCAGCACCAGGGCCCGCCCCCCAGACACGCGCATTGGACCACGCTGCGCTAACGGACGAGCGGCGCAGCCAATGCGAAGGCGCGGAGGCCGCCGGTCCCTCCGCTCCACAGGCCCACCTCCCTTCCCTGCCAGGGACCCAGGCGTCCCGGCCCCAGGGCGTCCGAGCTCTTCCCCGCCTCTCCCGGTGCTTAGCCTTGGCGCCCAGGCTCCCAACCAGGCAGACCCCCAACCCAGCCCCAGTGTCTTTTCCTGGAATCCAGGCGCCCTAGCCTCTGTCCTATTGGGTCGGGCCCTCGGGTCCCGCACCCCTCGGCCGGCTGGTCGATGTAGCAGCGCCCAGGACTGGGACGTGCCCAAGAGAGACTTGCGGGCCCCGACTGGGGGGCCCCGAGAAAGCGGGACCAGTGAGGGGCCCGGGCCGCAACGCCCTCTACTGGCTACGCCCAGGGGCGGGCCCCGGCTGCCGGGAGCCTAGGGAAGGGGGCCTGCCCGAAGCCGCTAGGGGCTTTTTCCGGCCCTTAGTATGGCCTCCGCTTCCCACCGCCCGAGGGCGCCCTGGCTTCCCCTAGAGCTGAGGCGTGAGGGTCTTTGCGGGGAGGAGGAAGCAGGCAGTGGGGGAGGGAAAGGCAGAGATGGAGGCGGGGTAGACCTAAGGGCTTGGGGTTTCCCAGCCCTGCCTGATGGGAATCCGAGTTTGCAGCCTGGCCCCCAGTCCCGCCAGGAACTCTGCACTGGGGAAGGAGCAGGTTCGGGGGCAGGGGTGAGGCCTCACTTTGCCTGGATCACCGAAGGAAGGCTGGCAGCAGCCCAGTTCTCTGTTCTTACCCCCTCCCCCCCCCCCCCAACCAGGAGCTTCAGAGCGAGCGCGGGCGCTGGGTCGAGGCCTTCCCTGTGAGCGTGTCCGCATCACTGTGCGCGTGTACGAGTGTGGGAGGAAGGGGACACCCCTTCATTCACTCAGCCAATCAAAGGTGGACCCGGCACCTGGTGCGTGTACCACAAAGTTGGGCACTGGGCTTCTGAATGAGGCTGTGTGTGTGTGTGTGTGTACCAGACCATTCTGCCACCTCACCCCAAAACCCTGATCTCTGTTGCAGGGTCTGTGATTTGCACAGCCAGTGGTAGATGGGTGCTTCTTTCGCCAGAGACAACATACAAGAACACACATTCAACCACCAGTGCGTGCATGGGCACCCAGAGGCACACTCACAGCCACGCACACCTAACCACGTGCACACAGGCATTCCCAAAGAGACACACGGGGGGCAGCTGCAGAAATGCCCCACCCAGGTAAGCTACCCACAGGAAGCACATGTTTGCCCAAGAACATACACATACACATACAAACTTGTGCACACAGGTACCTCCACACGGGAGGCAAGTGCACGCCCAGGGGGACAGGTGCACACAGAGGACTTGCTTCCAGGCTCATTCTCCCCCCGGGAAGCACTTTGCACAGAGTGGCCATTTACTGAGTAGATGAGCGAGGACACCCACCCACCAGTGGTCTTCCTCTCCAGACTGTGTGGAGGACGAGGAGACCCGGACTGCAGGGGGTGTTTCCTAGGGATCGGGGAAGAGATCCCTGAGCCATGTCCCAGACTGGAGGACCAGTCTGACCTTGGAAAGACCCTCAGGCTGGCCCCACCAAGGCCACTAGAGGAGCCAGAGAATGGGAGCTGCTGAGTCAGGGCCTGTAGATGTGAATTCGCCTTTCTGACCCCACAGCCCACTGCCCCACCCATCCCCCACTGCTTCTCTCCCTGCAGCCCCCCCCCCCACGCCCACACCCACATACACACACAGACTTGTCCAGACAGGCACCGGGGCATGGATGGGCAGACAGATGGACAGGTGCAGTGACTCAGAGAGACTCTCTCAGACCCTTATAGATGGGTGTAAGAAAGGATAGGAGGAGGGCAGGGGCAGGGAGGGATGTAAGAGTGAGCATTTGTCTCCTGTCCCTACCCCCAGCTCTCTGGGCCACCTTTGCCCATCAAGGGCAGGAAAGGTCACCTGGCAGCCGCTGCACCTCCCTGCCCCTCCCCCCAGCCACAGGGAGGTCTCCCCGCCAAGGTCCCAAGGTTCAGGCTACCCAACATAGTTGGGACGCACCACCTCAAGACAGCCCCCCAAAAGGCACCCGACCCAATGTGGCCCTTCTCCCAGACACAGTCCCGTGGGGACACACGGCGGAGGGGAAACGCAGCAAATACGGCGTGTGTGTCTGCACACACACACATGCACACGCACGCACAACGTGAGGCTCGTACACCAAATTCACACGCGCAACCATGAAAAGACAGTCCCACATCACACTCCCGGGCAGGGCAGACCTGGGCGCACATATGCGCACACACACACGCACACACCACACGGGGAAGAGGCCGGGCTGGGGCGGAGGGCTGCGGGGAGGGGAGCCGACCAGGCTGCAGGGACGGAGGCAGCGCGGGAGGCGGGCGGCACCGGGAGCGAGCTGCTCTTCACAACACAATCGCCGTCTGTTGTTATAGCAACTCAGCCCCCAAATCGTGAAACGGATATTACAGCCTTCAGAGGGGGCAGGGCAGGAGGGGGCTGAGGACGAAAGGAGGGGTAGCGCGAGGGACCCGATGGGGAACAGGGCTGGGGTCTCAACAGAGGGTAGAGCTGCAGGTGACCTCAGTGAGGAGTGGCCCGGCAGGAGTGGGGTCTCAAGGGGAGAGGGGAGCATGGGGTCAGGGACCCCCGAGGGAGGGGCTGAGGCCATTGCTTTGCAGGTAGGAATGGGGGGCGGTGCTCAAGGCGCCACCCCCAGGACAACCCACAGCTGCCGTTCGACACACCCCAGGTTGGGGGGCAGCTCCCCATTGGAGCTCCAATGTTGGAGGAGACAGCTCCCACTCTCAGGGCTGCTGGAGCCTGGCCCAGCTTCAGAACCTTCAGAAGCCCCCCTACCCCACCCTCTGTACCCAGACCAGCCTTAGAAGTAGCCTCAGGTAGCGGTGACCCCCAAAACCTCGGTGCTGCAGACTCAGGAGGGAAGAGCTGGGTTGGGAGAGGCCACAGGAGGCTGAGAGAGGGATCGATATGCATTTCCTCTGGAAGTCACCGTCCTTCCGGCTGGCAGCAGCAGCACCGGGTCAAGAGGCTGCCAGCCCGGCAGGGGCTACTGGGGCCAAGGCTGCCCAGGTCCCCACCTCCCTCCCTGCCCCACAGCCAGCACTCAGGGCTGCCCTCTCTCCCCCACTGCAGTGAGATTCCCACCGCCGGAAGTATTCAAGCAGGGGCTGAGAGGCCACCTGTCAAGCAAGGGAATTTCGGCTACGGGCTGGAGGCTACGGTTACCCAGGCCACTGGGCCCAGCAATTCTGGGTGCAAAGAAGCCGTAGCATCAAGTCCGAGACACCCCCCCCCCCCCCCCGCCCGCCCCTGCCAAGATTCTGGATTCCTGGAGATTCTAGGCCCTCTCCAAGATTATTATGTCTCAAGGTTTCTGGGTTCTAAAGTTCTACCCCCCAATTCTACTCCCCCTAAGATTCCCAACACTTGAGATTCCAGATCTCCCAAGATTCTGACTACAAAGTTCTGGATGCTAAGATTCTAGCCCCTGTCCTTACGGTACCCACCTCCCCCCCCCTCCCCCGCCCCTTGAAGATTCTAGGCTCTGATGGGCTGGGTTAATTACATGGGCCTTTTTATTCCATCTGGAAAATACAAATATTCACAAGAGTCTGTACAACCTTAGGGACGCCAGCCCCGGCCCAACCCTCAGCTGCATGCCACCCTCACGCCCCCCAACCCCACCCCCCAGCCCCAGCCTGCTGCCCCAGCACCCCAGGCTTCCTGCTGTGGTCCAAGTCTTTTCTCCAAGGCAGGCCTGAGTGTTTGATCCAGTCACAGCTGGGAAGGAAAACAACAACACAGGTTGTCAGGGAAAAAGTAAGAGTTCACCCGGCCTGGGCCTGTTTCCTTGATCCTCCCCTCCCCCCATGTCCCCAGCCCTCAGCCACGCAGGCTGCCCAGGACTCACCATCAATTACAAGTGGATGTCAAATACGCCATCCTCCACGGCCTGCACCTCCTCCTCTCTGATCTCTGCAGGGAAGTGGGCGGGGGTCTCGGGAACAGCTCCTGGGTCCCTGTGCCTTCAGCAGCCCTTCCCCCACTCACAGCCGGCACCTTACCCCATCCCGGAAGCAGACCCATCCACCAAAAATCAATTCACTGAGTGACCAGTCGGGCCTCCCGTTTTTGAGCCTCTTCGAAGTTTTCATTCCACCGCGGCTTTTTCACAGCCACGTACTTGTCAGTGCAGTTTGCTTCAAATGTCAATTTTGTGTGTGTTTCACATTTTAGACCCCGGCACTTCGGAAGGCTCCATGCAAATGGCTTCACTTTTTCTATTTTTGAGGACTGATGCCTGGTGCCTGCCTCTATTTCTGAGGACGCAGGCCAATTCAAATGGCTGTGGTCAACTGCCTCCGACCCCAGTTTAACATGGTGGTTCAGAGTGTTCTCAGCAAAATAAATCATTTGGGGAACTGTCATTCAGCACACTGCGCTAGAACCACAGGAGACCCCCAAGACAGCCGCCAAAGATTTCCAGGGCAAGGGACATTTCTCAGAATGGCCTCCAGAGCAGACGAAAAGGGATACTCTGCTGCCTGAGCCAGCCAGGCACCCCTGTGACTGGAATCTTGAAGCCCCTTTCACTTTTACTCTTTTTTTTTCTTTTTTTAATGTTTATTTATTTTTGAGGGACACCCAGAGCATGAGCAGGGGAAGGGGCAGAAAAAGAGGGAGACACAGAATCCGAAGCAGGCTCCAGGCTCCGAGCTGTCAGCCCAGAGCCCGACACGGGGCTCGAACTCACAGACCGCGAGATCATGCCCCGAATGGAAGTCAGACGCTTAACTGCGTAACCGATTGAGCCGCCCAGGGGCCCTCACTCTAACTCTTTATGTATTATTCGTTTCTCTCAGCTTCAGAAGGTCAAGGTTTCCTGAGCCACCTTCTGGCCCCCTTACCTTTTCAATCCTTCAGTATCACCCCACCAACATCACAGAATTACAAACTCCAGGAAGCTTTCCCTCCTGGATAGGTTAATACTTTGCCACAATGGCCCTGCCTCCCTCCCCTCACAGGACAGCACAGGAGGAGACCCCCTCTTACCTGGAGGCCGGGAGCCTCGCCTACCTGGGCGGGGCAGGGAGAAGCTGAAGGCTCGGTGATGGGTGTGGGTGGGCGAGGGCGAGGGCGCAGGCCCCTCCAGACTCACACTCTGGGCCCGGCGCCGGCACTCAACGGACAGACGGTCTCTACATTGCTTGTGGCAGTTCACGCCGCAGGCTGGGAGAGGCAGATGGGGAGCCCAGCCAGGGCCCTGGGTCAGAACGCTCTCCGGCCCCTTCCCCAGGCCTGCACCTCTCCCCAGTTTCCTGTGCTCCTGAGCAGCTGCCCCACCAAAATAAGACTCTCCTTCCAAAGTGCTTCATCCTGCTCGCCAATCCACACCCTCCGCCAAGTCCTCGGTGCCCGGGCAGCTGTCTCACCACAATAAAAGCCCACTTAAAGGCTACCCCCTTCGATATAATCAGCACGCCCCTCTGGCTCTTGGGTACCTCACTCCTCCTCGGTTGCCCCGCCAAAATTAGAATCCCCGCCCAGAGAGTAGCTCTTCCCCCAAAATTCGGCCCTCCGGCCCTGCTCACCTCGGCATTTGAGGCCCTGCTTGTAGATGCCCAGGATCTGAAATAGAGGAGGGGGCTGTGCTGGGGGAGAGGGCTTGAGAGGTAATGATTTCCACCTCTTCTTTCTCAAGGTCAGGGACTGGGACTGACCCACTCTGGGGCTTTAGAGCCCCTCGGGCCAACGCAGGCGCAGAACCGCCAGAGGAGAGGCAGGCGGAATTAACAAGGTTCGTCTCTGCTACGAGGCCTCCAGCAGGGGCGGGGCCGGAGGGAGGGCGGGGCGAGCGGAGGGGCCAGGGCTGGAGGGGTGTGGCTTGGTGGGGGTCTCACCAGGGCCTTGCAGTGGCGGCAGGCAACCGGGCGCAAGGAGTTGCTCTCGTGGAAGTTGTGCACGAAGCCCATGCGGCCGCCCAGCACCGAGCTGGAGCGCAGGAAGTAGGACACCATTTCCTCCCTGCTGATGCAGCCATCCCTGCGGGGGGGCGGGGTGGGAGAGGGAGCGCCTCAGGTCGGGGCCCTCCCCCGGGACCAGCCACCCACCAGCCTAACCCACCCCACTGGGAACTTCCCTACCAAGGAAAAGATCCTCACCCAACTCCTGGTTTTAGATTTCCTGGTGCCGCAAAGAGAGGCCTAGACTTGGGAGCCAGCCAGAAGCACCGGCCGCTACCACTTGTGTGGTCTTGGGCAAGTCACTTCCCCTGGGTTTCCTTCCCAGAGAAATGAGGATCATAACTCCTGCCGGGGTCACTTCACAGCGTTGGCGTGTAAACTAACTAGAAGGGCTGTGCGCTTTCCCACGAGATTATCAGCCTTTGTTTCCCAACGTGAGCTCTTTGGAACACCCATTGGGAGCCCTGAGATTCAAGAGACTTCTGCTGAGCTCTGGGACCAGGCAAGATTGGGAAAAGCCGCCTGCCTCTGACTCTCATGCGGGTGAGTGCTGGAAAGACACCTGCAATCAGGATTCCCCACATAACCCAGGGGTTCCCACAGAACCCTTTTCTCACCTATTAACATATTTTACGAAAGGAGCATGTGCTCTGGAGACAGACCTCCGTTCAAATTCTGGCTTGGTTACTTCCTGGCTCTGTGACCTTTGGGCTCATTAATCTCCCTGTGCCTCAGTTTCTTCTTCTATAAACGGGGACAGTGATAATTCCTGCCCCTCATGGGTTTGTGTGAGGACTGAATGAGGGCACATGAAGCATTTATAACAGTGTCTGTGTAGTTGGTAGGTCCTGGGCCACGCGGAGCTATTTCTGTCAGTGTTCATCCTTGTTGGAAACTCCTGACTATTATTATATCTGGGGCTCCATGATGTGGTCCAGGTGATCCTTCAATTCAGTGGGGCATTGGGACAGCTGGCCATTTAGAAAAAATATATATATCACCCTAGATTCTTACCGCACGCTGTGCCTGGACACTACATTCTCACTGAACTGAGAGCACTGATGTAAAAACAAAAACCATCGAAGTATCTGGAAAGGTGTAAGAGGATACCTTTGGAATTTCAAGGAGATGAGGGCCTTTCTAGACATAACACAAGTCCAAGAAGTCATAAAGGAAAAGACGGACATATTGAACACGCGACACTTTTTTAAAATTTTATATGGAAACGGACAACACAAACGACAGACTGGAAGAAGATATTTGCAAACACATTCGACAGCAAAGAGTTAACATCCATTAACAGAGATTCTGAAAATCAATGAGAAAAAAAGACCCACAAACCCAGTGGAATAATGGACAAAGAATATGAACAAGCAATTAACAAAAGAAATATAAGGGACCGATAAACATATGAAAAGAGATCCTACCCCCGCTAGTATTAAAGAGATTCAAATTTAACCAAGACACCATTTGCCAATTAGACTGACAAAATTGTAAAGCTTATTATAGCGTCCAGTGTTGGCAAGGAAGTTGGGAGATGGGCACTCACTCACTGCTGATGGGGGTGCAGGCTGGCACAACCTTGCCTGAGGTCACTTTGGCAGGCTCTCTCCTAATTTAGAATGTGCATATCTTTTGATCCAATTATCCCACTTCCAGGAATTTCACCTACAGAAATAGTGGCCTGGGTGCATTGGTACAAAGATGTTCACAGCAGCGTGGCGTATATTAACAGCGGAAAACTGGGGACAGTCTACATGTCCATCAGCAGGATAATGACAGCGGGACACTCTGCAGCTATTCTAAAGAATGAGGTCGTTCTGCACGAAGCTGGCGTGGAAAGATGTCCGTGATAGAGGGTTACGTGGAAAACAAAAAAGCAAAAAAGCGAGACGTGCAGTTCCGTCAAGAAAGTGATAATAAATAAATAAACAAACAAACAAACAAACAAACCCACCACCACCACCAACAACAACAACAAAAAACCCTGCAAACCCTGCTGCTACAAATAAAATACTAGATCCCGGTTAAAATATACCAAAATTTGCTTTAAATGCATAGGTGAGTTTGTGGGAAAGAAATGGGCATCCTCACATTCCAGAAACAGAAAGCGAGCATCAAGCTGAGGCAGGGAGTTGGGACCAAGGCTGAGGCTGCCCTAGGAGGGGGTTGCTGGTCTCCCTAGAGAGCCAGGTGCTGGACTTTGGTGCCCAGATGGGCTGGGCACAAGGCTTGGGGTGCGCAGGAGGTGGGAAGTCAAGGCTGAGACCCCCGCGCGAAGCTGTATCTAAGGTCTCCAACAGCGAGCGGCACCCTCACTAAAAGTGTGACCTGGAAAAAATCCACCCACCAACCCAGGGACATAACCTAGAATTCTGTCTCAGTTCTGGGAGCAGAAACAAAGCAACTGTAACCAGCCCCGTGGGCAGAGCTAGATTTATACCACAATCCTATTTGTCCATGGAACAGGCACAAACAAAATCTGTAGCAATTTGCACATGCAGGGTGGGGGGAAAAAAAAAAAAAGACTGGAAGGACACACTGTTGCCAAGCCAGTGGCATTGCAAACATTTTACTAATAATATAGCCTCTTCTGATGGGGAAAGATGGGAGGACGAACGTAACTTTGGCGTCTCACTTCATACCCTTTGTTCACTGTAAATCCGTTTTACTACCTGGATTTCTTTTTTACCGTGGGGCTCCGCAATATGGAAAAAAAAAAAAAAAAAAGCCCAGATTTTTGAAATATGAATAGCGTTAAAAATATAAGTCGACCTGAGGTGGGGCTGTAAATTGCGACTGGAGTTTTTTGTCTGCTCAGCAAAACAGGGATATGAACATGGTTGCAGGGGGCATGTTTAACCTACTTCAGAGAATCAGCTGTTTGTCCAAATTGTCAGTATGTGAATTGTTGATAAGCAAGTGGGTGCTGCTAATTACAGGCCTTTCTTTTCTATTCATTAAAACAGGCTACCCAGGAGTTGAACTTGCCCACACTTTTTGCCAGCTGTGAGCTCCACAAATAAAGCGGCATTTATGTAGCAACAGTCCCCAGGCCACAGTCTTTGCAAGATTCAGGTGGGGCCCCCCCATCTGTCTGAATGAGTGGGGTAACCCTGTGCTGCCACAGCTGGAAGCCTCCCCCTCCAATACGAGCCCCTCGCCACATTGGTGGCTTCCTCGGCCGCGATCATCTGGTTCAGTGGCCTCCTCTTGCACAGGAGGAAGCTGAAACCCGGGGGGGAAGTGAGCCTGCCTTCCCTCTCCCCCAGCCCCCAGCCCTCCTCACTGGTTCTGGTCGAGGTCCCCAAAGGCGCTGAGGTAAGGGAAGTTCCCACGGATGATCTGGAACTCTTCCTGTGAGATGTGGCCGTCCCCATCGACGTCAAAGTTCCGGAACACAGACTGAAGTGCACAGAGGGACACGCGGGGGACAGGAGGACAGGAGAACGAAACAGGCGTCAGTCCCGTCCTGTCCACAGGCCCAGTCCATGTTACGAAGGGTGCTCAGGCGTGGGCGCCTCTGCAGCTCCCCTTTTTCTCTCCCTTTACCGTACCCCCCCCCCAACCCCACCCACTGGCTCCGCCCCTTGCCTGCTGGAGCCTGAGCCCTGGCCCTGGAATGAGGCGCCAGTGTGGCTCCGAGGGTGGTGGCGAGGCAAAATCGTTCTCGATGCACCGCTGCGGACCCGACCCCTCAGGTTGCAGGGCTGGCTGCCACAGAGTCTCACCTCCACCATCTTCTCGATGTGTTCCACCAGGAGTGCTTGATCCAGCCTGGGTTTGGCAGCTGAGGTCCACTCATCCAGCACCGGGGGCCGGGGAGGCGGGGTGCAGCTTGTGGGGCTGGTTGGCTGTGGGGATGGTCAGGCCTGAGTGAAGGCCGGAGGTGAGGGAGTCCAGGGCCCGGGGGGGGGGGCGGGGGCAGGCAGGAAAGCCCTGGGGAGAAGGGAGCCCGCCCAGCAAGCTGGACAGGTGAGGTAGCCTCTGTCCTGGGAGTTTCAGGAAGGGCAGAGGTGGGGGAGAAAGAGGTGGGGGAGAGTGGGGAGGCAGGGATTCCCTGTCTCACCGAGGACTTCGAGCGCGGCTCCCGCTGCAGGGACAGCTGGTAGAGTTCATCCTCTGTCTGATACTGATCCAGAGATACCTAAGACACACAGGCCTGATCACACCCCCTGCCCCTGCTGCCCTCAGGAGCCCGCTGTCCAGAGCCCAGGGTCATAGGTCCACTTAGAGGCCACGGCTCAGCCTGGAACCCAGCCCAGAAGCTAGACTCCGGACAAAGGCCACCTTAGAACACACCCCAGTGACCACACACCAGCCTAGCACACAGAGCAGACCCCGCCGCTTGGCCCCAAATCTTGGGCACAACGCGCCCCCAAGAATCCAGCCAAGAATCCAGGTCAGAACACAACCAAGAGCTCTGAAATTAAGCCCCAACCTAGAACCCAACCCCACATCAAGAATCCAGCTCAGATTTCAATCCTGATCCCAGCCCAGAGGCTAGAAACCGTTAAGAATTCACTCTAAACCCAAAACTCCAGCCTCGGCTCAGTGTCTCGAACCTAGTCTAGATCTCGACTAGAACCTAACTCCCATCCTCGACCCCCACACCGAGTGCAAGACCAAGCCCAGACCTTTCCTGAGAGCTCAAGGCCATGTTTAGAAACCACCCCTGGGGCGCCTGGGTGGCTCAGTCGGTTAAGCGTCTGACTTTGGCTCAGGTCATGCTCTCACAGTCCGTGAGTTCGAGCCCCACGTCGGGCTCTGTGCTGACAGCTCAGAGCCTGGAGCCTGCTTCGGATTCTGTGTGTCCCTCTCTCTCTGCCCCTTCCCTGCTCATGCTCTGTCTCTCTCGGTCTCAAAAATAAATAAACATTAAAAAAAAATTAAAAAAAAAAAAAAAAAAGAAACCACCCCTGACCCCAGAAGCCAGAGCTGAGCCCCAAGCCTTGAACACAACCCACTGCCAGGAACTCAACCCAGGACCCAGGCCTAGCTTCAAGCCCGGCACAGAAAGTCCACATGCCAGCCTCGAAATCAGACCTGAGTCCACAGCCCCTTTCAGAGGCTGCAACTCATCTCGGTGTCCACTCCAGACCCTGGAGCCCAGGCTGGATCTCAGTTCCTTGATCAGAACCTAGAACACAAGGCCAAGCCCGCAGCCTTGCGTGAACCCAAGACCAGAGGTGGTTGTCCACGCTGGTGCCCAGCCCCCGCCCCCCTCCCCCCCAGCGTCCCTGTTCCCAAGCCCCCTCACCGTGAGTAGGCTCAGCAGATCTGGGTTGGCCTGCACTGGTGGCCGAAGGCTGGTCACCATGGCCAGCTCCTCCAGGATGCTGAAGAGCTGTTTCATCTTGGCCCCATTAAGTCGGGTCCGGGCGGGGTCCAGCCAGTCAGGCAGTGCCAGCTGCAGGGCCACCAGGTCCTTGAGGTGCACGCCCAGGATGGGAAAGCGGAAGCCCACGCAGGCTGCCAGCCGGCGTCGGTAATTGCTATAGTTCCCTGTGGCTGTCACCAGTTCCGTGAGACCTTCCCAGAGCTGGGGTGGGGTGGGGCGTGGTGGGTGGGGGCAAAAAGCAAAGAATCACACACACGTTAGGCACATCACTGGCTCAACTACGCCTCCCCCCATCCCCCCCGCCCCGAGCCCTGGAAACGTGGGAGAGGATGAGGAGCCAGAGATGGGTGAAAGGTTAAAAAATCCTCCCTCACTGTCCCCCAGCACTGTCTCCCTTAGCCCCTGGGGGTCAGAGTTTATAGGTCATGAGTCCAAGGGAACGCCCACTGCCCAAGACCCCACCTCCACACCAGCCCTGGGCACAGACTATCCCTAACATTTAACAGAAGAAACTGAGGCTCGGGGCGGCGAACAGAACAGGACAAAGATCCAGAAGAAACGTCCTCCGCTGTGTCCTTTGTAACCGCCCACACTGGGAAGACCCCCAAATGTTCAACAGGAGATACATAACTTGCAGTAGACTTACAATAAAATATCATACGGCAGTGGAAACGAATGAGTAACAGAACGTTAGAAGGAAAGAAGCAAGACATAAAGTAACACACAACATGATCCCATTCATAGAAAATTCAGAAACAGGCAACAAAACTCCCACGTTATTTTGAGATTCCTACAACGTGGTATGGTAAAGCTGTAAAGAAAAGCAGGGCCGTCATTACAAAAGTCATGACGTTGGTCACCTCTGATTGGGCGGGGGGCGGGGGGGAGGTGGGGAGTTACGGTCTCAGGTGCTGGAAGCTTCTGTTTCTTGACCTGGGTGCTAAGTTACACAGGCATTTTCTTTCTAATTTTTCTTTAACCTCTACATACATACGCTTTATATATTTCGCTCTATGTACGTCACCCAATATGTTAAAATAAATAAACAAATAAAAGGGGGCACCTGGGGGGCTCAGGTGCTTAGCGTCCGACTCTCGGGTTTCAGCTCAGGTCATGATCTCACGGTTCAGGGGATCGAGCCCCACATCGGGCACCGCAGTCGCCTGCTTGGGATTCTCTCCCAATCCCTCTGCCCCTCCCCCGCTCACACTTTCTCTCTCAAAATAAATAAATAAATAACTTAAAAAAGAAAGAAAGAAAGGGAGAGAGAGAGAGAGAGAAAGAAAGAAAAGGAGAGGAAAAAAACACAAGCTCTGGGGTCAGGCAGACCGGTAAGCCCCCACTCTGCCGCTTTGGTCGTGTAACCTGTGAAAAGCATGGGACCCCTCCAAGCCTCAGTTTCTGCATCTGTCAAATGGGGACAGGAGTGCCCAGCCCGCGACGCTACTAGGAGTTGTCAGTGAGGCCAGACCTGGGAAAGGGCTAGCCCAGGGCTTGACCAGGCTGTTCCCCTGACCCACCCACCCCAGTCCCAGGCACCTTGACCGTCTCAGGGCTAACATGACTGTGGGTCTCCTTGAGGCGCGAGATGGAACTGTGGCTCAGGCCTCCGACCACTGCCATTAGTGTGTTGAAGTTCTGCAGCTGCAGGAGCTTCTGGGGGGCAAAGGAGGAGGGGTAGGCAGCCAGTCACTGAAGAGGCCCAGAACTTGGCCCAGCTTTTCTGGCGAGGAGGCAGTGGGTTGGTGGAAAGGAACGACTCCGCGGATGGGCACCTGGGAGGCTGGCGGGGGGCGGGGGGGGGGGGGGCGTGGAGCGACGGGCACCTCTGCCACGTGGACGAAGTGTGTGATGACCAGGGCCCGCTGAGGGGCTGTGGGCTTGCTGAGGATCATGAGTTGCACCCACTGCGACACACTGTTGAAGAGGGAGATGAATCGCTCCAGGACGGGGTTGTCCACGGTGCAGCCGTGAGTCACAAAACTGTGATAGTCCTGGAACTGGGGGATGGGAGTGGCCTCAGCCCCTTCGGGCCCCTCCCCTCACAGATGACCACGCCTCACCCTCCAGCTACTGAAACCCCCAACCCACCCTGTGACCCTGCCGACCCCAGGGACCCCCGATCCTCCTGGGACTCCTCCCCAACCCAAACTCTACCCCTGACCGCATGCCCTCCGGGGCCGCACCAGGATCTTGCAGAAGGAGCGATACTCCAAGTAGGTGAGATGCTCCGCCAGCTCCATGGGCTCCAGGTGGTCGAACAACAGGGACATCTTTCGCTTTTTCTGTCCTACGGGGTTCCGCTGGGTCACCTGCCGCTTCCACTTGTAGGTGGGGCTGGGGGGGGGGGAGGGGGGCGGGGGCAGTGAGCCCTTTTGCTGGAGATGCCCCGTCCCTTGTGGCCCCACACTCGTGCGCAGGCACCACTCAGGCTGACTGAGGACCGACACAGTCCGTGGCACCGTGCTGGGCACTGATGTCCCCAGTCCCAGCAACTCCTGCAAACTCCCCCCTCGTCATGCACTCAGGCACTGTGCTGGGCACTGGGGGTACAGAGAGGAGCAAGACACAGTTCCTTCCCTTGGAGAGCTCACAGTCTACTGAGGGAGACAGACACAGAAACAGACAATCACCAAACTGCGCGGCGCGTCTACAGGTCTTTGCACAGAGGGGTCTGCACAAAGTGCAGGCCACGGGAGGGAATGGCAAATTCTGCCCCGGAAGGCCTCCGAGCCCTCAGCGCCCGGACACAGTCCACACCTGAGCTGAGTCTTGACAACACAGAGAGGCAGGCAAGGGGGGCCCGTATGAGCGGAACGTCATGGCGCAAAGGATGCAGGGCAGGGAATGACGAGCGGACCCGTACAGCTGTCGCATGGCGTGCACGGAATGGGAGTGGGCTGTGGAAGATGCTGCAGGAATGCCAAGCCGCCTGGACACCACCAAAGGCTTTGATCCCCAGCCGAGACATTGTGAAGGCGACAGGGGGCCATAGGTTTTCCAGCAAGAGAGTAACATGACCCTCACTCATTCAATTCAACAAACATTTGTTAAGTACAGATGGTGTAGGACGCTGAGCGCCCTCCCCAGCCCTCAAGCTCGCCCCACGCACACACTCTCGATGTCAATGAGGCTGCTGTGCCGCCGGTTCCCTTCTTGGTCTAACAGAGCCTTCAGCTCCTTGATCTGCTCAGCGAGCTCAGGGTTCAAGTCAAACTCTGCTGGGAATGCCGAGATCCAGTACCTGGCGGAAGTTCTGAGTCACCCAAGGCAGCCCTCCCCCCACCACCCCCTGGGATTGTAGTTCCCCAAAGAGGGGGAAAGAGCCCCACACTGTGGCCCCCCCCCCCCCCCCCCCCCCCCCCCCCCCCCCGCCCCGTTCATTCCTTCCCCACCCCCACGGGGCAGATCAGAAAACCCAGGCCCAGACCAGGAAAGAGGCAAGCCTGTGACAGCCGGCCCACCATGGACAGAGCCCGGGTTCAAACCCACATGACCAACTCCCAGAACGTGTTCTTTCCACTCCTTCAGGCCAGTCTGAAGCCTGAGAGAAGGGAGCGAGAAGAGGGGACAGCGTCGCAAAAGGAAGGCTCACCTGACCAGGTGGCATGTTTTCACCTGCAGCGAATTGGAGTTGTCCTTCCGGGATTGTTGGTAGGTGAAGGAGAGTTAAGGAAAACGAGGATGGAGACTAATTCTAGAAAGGGAGGCAGGAGATGGGTCCCGGCTTCTGGAGGGAGACTGTGGGAGGGGCCTGGTCCTAGGAGAGATGCTGGGGGCGGGACCTGGGGTGGGGCCTGTAGGAAAGGGGCTGAAGAGGGGGTGAGGGGCGAGTCTGGGGAGGGTGCACAGCTAGGAACGGGGCTAGGTTCTAAGGGGTGGCTGAACGCATGACCTGGGTTCCGGGAAGGAGGCCGGAGGAGGGACTTGGGCTGGGAGTAGGGACAGGTCCTAGGCTGTAGAGAGCCCAAATTGAGGAGGGGCAGGGGCGGGGGCGGGGCCTGACTCGAGAGGCGGGAAGGGGCGGAGCCTCGGCCCTGGAGCAAGGTTGCGCCAAGCCTGGATTCTAGGGCTTATAAGGGGCCCATGCTCTAGGAGCGGAGCCCATTCTTGGCCTGGGCTGGGCGGCCTGGCTCCCCCAAGCAGGACTGCAGGGCCCACGGCGAGGCCCGCGAAGGATATATGTGGAGCAGTTTTGCCGCCAGCTGCGAAGAAGGGATGTACCAAGGGTGCATCATGAGGAACATGCGCACCAGCTGCGGGTCTCGCACCTTCCCGGAGTCATCTAACTCCGAGGGGTCAGAGAGAAGCGGGGTGACCCTGCGTCCCGTAGCTGTGGTCCCTAAAGCCTACCCCACAGCCCGCCGGATATGTGGCCCCCCGCCCATCACCTGCTTTGCCAGGACTGCGAATCCTGTAGGCAGATTAGAAAGAACAGGTAGGGTGGGCGAGGGATAAGGCAGGATCTGAGGAACCGGAGGAGGGAAGCGTCTGATCCGGGCCCATCGTCCCGAGGGGAACCAGCTGGGGCGGAAGAAGCCTGGGTTCCCGGGGGTCAAGAATCCAGAGGCCACTTCCTGAGTGCTTGGGGGAAAGGGCACCCCCTCACCAGATAAGCCGCCCCCCACCAGCCGGAAACAGCTCCCAGGCCAGAGATAGACAGTTCCTCCGGATCCTCCGGGGAGACAGATAACGCTCCGCATGTTCCAGAGTCTGGGGACCCCGTCCCTCCCTTCAATGCCGGCATAGCAGGGAAGGGAAACATTTTATCTTTCCGAAGCGTGTGGATCTCTCTACCGAGCAATGAAGAGAAGGCTTTCGTTAAAAAGGTGGCAGGATGCGGAACTGGGTGGGTCCAGGCCAGGGGTCTGCCCGGGGAGGCAGGGACCCCGTTTCAGGCTCGGAGCTGGGCTCAGGCTGGGCGTGCCCTCCCGTGCCACTCACCGAAGGCTTCGATGCAGCCGCGGAGCAGCTCCTCCACCGTGCAGCCCTTGTCCAGGTCTAGGGTGCCCGCCATGGCCGCCGGCGCGGGGAGGCTGGGCCAAGCTGCGCTCCGAAGCCTCCCAAGGGGCTCCGACCGGACCCCTGTCCCGGGAGAGGCAGAGAGGGAGTCTGCGGAGGCGCCGGCGGGGGGGGTGGGGGGGGTGGGTTGCGAGTCGCGGGGCGGGCAGGAACGGGGCGGGGCGGGCACGCCCCCTGCTGGGCAGGGGCGGAGTCGTGCGCCGCGGCCACTCCCGGGGTTAAACGGTCTGGCCCGGGATGGTGCAACCCACCAGTTGGGAAACCGACCGGCCGCGAGGCTTCCGGCTCACCCTTGGAGTCGCGGGAAGGCCGAGGGGCTCCCCGGGGATGGGGACGAGCCAGGACACTCCGGGAACTGGTTTGTGCCCCAACCCCTCGTAGGCCCTCTTCTCGCGTCCTCTCCCCGGAGGCACCTGCAGCACCCCGCAGCTCGGCTCTACGCCCCTCCCGCTTCCCTCCCTCCACAGCCTCCCTTCCCCCGCAGGGTTATTTTGGGAACCCAGAGCCTGAGGGGACCTCGGAGGAATTTCTCCCTGGGATGGGAGGGAGGGAGGAACCCAGGCGTCCTGCCCGCATCGCCCCCTCCCGGGCTCCCGGGAGGGGAGGCGGGGCTGTGGCAACCCCCAGGGGCCTGCCCTTGGGGAGGCGAGCTAGAGTGCAGAACATTCCTGGGGCGGGGTGGGGGTGGGGGGAGCCCGCTGCCGCCCCGGAGGCGTCAGCGGGAAGCCTGAGCCTGGGAACCACGCGCTCCCAAGCCACCTCCTCCGTGAAGGCCCCAGGGGTCCGGGTGCAGCCCTTCCGCAGACCATCTTCCTCCCCAGCCGGAGCTCCGGACCCAGGCCCCATACTACACAGTCGAACTGTGAGCTCACTCACAGGCAGGCCACATTCGAACACACAGAGCAGGGCGCCCAGAAGGGGGCGCCAGCGTCCTGAGGGGTGGAGAATGCCGGCACGTCTCCACCAGCAACCCCAGTCACACGCGGGGTGATACACACCCATGCAGGGACACACTCTCATTCTATACCTGAGGCCACAGGCCCACATTGGGGTGAAAGACCCCTCCAGCCCATACACACACACTTGGGCCTCAGGCACTTGCCTCCCAGCCTCTGTCTCATACACACAATGGCACTCACACCCCGTGCACACCTGCAGGAAGGATCCCTCGGGCACACATACCCAGCTTTCTAGCCCAGAATGCAAACCCGTTGATGGGGCCAGTTCTGGACTTGCAGCTCGCTCGAGCCAGGCCAGCCTGGAGTCCCGCGGCCACGGAGGCTCTGAAATCGCACACGTGCGCGCACGCACACACACACACACACACACACACACACACACACACACAAGACAGTGCACCTACACGCATGTACAATCCCACACATGCACACACCCCCATGGGTGTGCACACACGCCCATTCCGCCGCCCCCATTTCCTCCGCAGTCCAGAAACCAGCTCTGCGGCCGCAGCGCCCTGACACCCCTCATCCCCGGACGCTGGCAGAGCCTGCCCCCCCCCCAAGGTACCCCGTCCCCCTCCCCTGCACAAACTCGCCGGGGCTGGAGGGGGCTCCTCTACTGAGTTCTCTGGCTGACTTTTCCTAGGAGCCACCCAGAGCCAGCCCCGTCTAGCTCTGTCGCCTCCTCGCTGTGTGACCTTGAGAGTCACTTGGCCTCTCGGAGCCTCAATTTTCTCATCTGTCAAATGGGGGGTCCGCGAGAGAAGGTCCCGCTGAGACGTGGCTGGGAAGGGCCGGAGGCGCCGCGGATGCCGCCCCCTCCCGCGGGTCGTCCAGGGCGCTTCAGCTCTCTCCCACCTACCCCGGACCCGGGCCGCAGACTCCGCTCCCACCAATCCACCCGCTGCCCCCGGCCCGCCTCCGCCGCCGCCCTGGGGGGGGGGGGGGGGCTGGGGGCCAGGCCCTCCTCTGCCTGGCGCCTCGCCCGCTCTCGCTCACTCACTCTTGGGACCCGCGCGGCACGGAGCCCGCACCCGGCCGGGCCGGCGCCACCTCCGTGCGCTCCCGCCCGCCGGCCTCGCTGCGGCTGCAGCTCCCGCCCGCTCTCGGCGCCGCGGCCCCGCTTCCCGCCGCCCCGCCCCCGCGCCGCGGCCGCCCCCTCCCCTCCCCACCCCTCCCGCCCCTGCGCGGGGCTCCGCACCGCCGGCTGCGCCTCCCCCACCGGGGGCTCCCTCTCGCCCCGCACGCGGCCGTCCCTGCGGCAGCTTAACCCCTCCCCTGCCGCGCCGCCCGGGAAGCCAGGGCCGCGGGGCTGGGGCTGCGCCACCGGCCGCGCGGAGGGTGGGCGAGCGGAGGTCAGGCCTCGCGGGACGTGGAGGGGGGATCTAAACCGAGAGCCCTCTCCCCCCACCCAGACGCCCCTACGCCCCCCGCCCTGCCGGCTGTTGGGCAGAGGAAGCCGGGAGGGGCAGGAAGCGGACTGCGGTGGGGAAGGGGCGCCCCGCCCAGCCCCCGGCCCGGGTTCCTGTTTTCGAGACAAACCGTTCCCACGGGGCTAACCCGACCCGGGGCCGGGCGTCTTCCTGCGGGCAGCGGGGGGCACAGACCTGGTAGAGATCGGGGGCGTGGGGAGAGCGGCTTCTGTGATAGCCTGGAGGAGGGGCTGGGACAAGATGGGAACATTTTGGGGACAGGGGCCTTGTGGGAGAGGGAGGCATGAAAACGCGGCTACCTGAAAACGGGGCCTCGATGTCTGTGGAGGGGGGTGGGGGCGCCCCGAGTTCACACAGGAGGGACTGGGGCCCCGGAAGCCTGGCTCCTCACGGGGCCAGATGGGAAGGGGCTGCTGCAAGCGGCGGGTGGGTTCTGCGCAACTTGGGGGACTGGAGGTCTGCGTGCGTCTCCCCCACCACCCCACCACCCCCCGGGGCAGGGAGGAACTTGGGAGGGGCAGCCACAAGCTGTTGGGGTCCCACAAGCCAGGCCTAGGAGAGCCGGTAACCATTTCCGGCTGTTTGGATTCAAATACACTCACTGTGAAACCACCGGCCCCAAACCTGCCTTTCGAGGCTTGCCCCTTCCTGCCTCAGGGCTGGGGAGGCAGGACCTCCCCCACACCTCAGTTTTGGTAATATGAGGCCGAGAAACAGCCTCTTTCTGGTCCTCAATTTCCCCAAAGTGAGGGGAGGGGGCAACACTGGCCTAGTCCAGACCGTCTGTGAGTGTCCCCCACTCTAACTCCCCAGACTTTAGACCAAGCGTAGCCACCTGCTCAGAGACCCTTAAACGCCGCAGTGGGGCGGGGCTACGGGCGGAGTCAAGAAGGCGCCAACCACCCACAGGCTCCTCCCCCTCCCAAGTCCTGCCCGGGACAGTGTGGACCCTCGGTAGTCCTAGAGGCCTCGGCCCAAGTCCCGACTCCCAGCCCCTGTGGGCCCCACCCAAGAGGACGCCCCGCCCCCGGCCAGCTTGGCAGGCCGCTGACCTAGTATGGACACAGCACTGGGAAGAGAGGCGTGGAGGGTGACGCCTGTAAGGAGGCTGGAGAGTCTCGGGTCCCGCCCCCTTGGGCTGCCCCCTCCTTCGGAGGGGACGCACCTGCCGGTTGTGGGGGCAAAGCGCGGTGACTGCGCAGCTGCCGCGGTGCCTGCCCAGAGCTAAAAATATTTCCCAACAGACAGAGGAGTAAGGAGGTTCCCAAGGAGAATCAATTTATTGAAGAGTGGGTGCAGTTGGTCAGACCCTTAAATAGGAGGGGGCAGGGAGCCCGAGGACAGGATGGGAGCAGTGTCCTTAGTCACACTGGACACTGGGACCTTGAGACTGGGGGAAAATGGGAGGTTCCAGGAAAAGGCTGAGAGGACGAACTCCAGTATCCCCCCTCTGGGTGGGGACCTGGGGCTGGCCCAAGGGAGTGCAAACAAACTCAGGGGCCAGTTTGGGGTCTGGTCTGGAGGCTCAGATGGTCTCATCAGGGGCCGGCAGGCGCTTGCGTGAAGGATCTACGCCCCAGATCTCCCGGGCATACTGGGCAATAGTTCGGTCACTGGAGAACTTGCCTGATGTGGCTATGTTCCGGATCACCATTCGTGTCCACTCTCTTGGATTCTACAAGCCAAAAGAGAGCTCTGGGTTCATTCTGCCGGTGGGGTCCCCAGCTTCCACCCCATCCCATCCAGGGCCACCAAAGCCTCGCCAACCCCTGGCCCAGGGCCCCTCACCTTGTACAAAGCACTGACTTTCTCCTGGCACTTAATGTAATCTTCATAATCTGCAAAGACTTTAAACCTGGAAGGGAACAGAGAGGCAGGAAGCTCCATGAGATCAAGGGCCAAGCCCGTCCTGTCCTGATGGTGTGCGAGGGCCAGGAGAGGGAAACTGCTTCCAGAAGAGCCTGGCCCCAATTGCCCAGGACCCCTACCCAGCCTCCCCACACACGGCACCTGAGCCCAGTTCAGCCCAGCAGCCCCACCTGCACGGCTCCCTGGCCAACCAGCTCACCGGTCATGGTGCATAAGCATGTTGACAATGTCCTTGAACAGGTCTGGCTGTTTGGGGGAGAAGAAACCACTGCTCAGCTGCTCAATGATATGCCGAAGCTCCGGAATTCGGTCATAGTACTCCTGGGCGTTGTACCTGTGGGGGAAGTACAGTCAGCACTGTGGCCAGGAGTTCCTGGCTCCTCCTCCAGAGAAAATCCGAAAAGTCCTAAGCCTCGGGGCCAAAACCCAGATCCCAGCCTGCGGCTGCCCTCCCTGGAGCTGCTGCACCCCTCTGGAGGACCCTCTCCCTTCTCTGCTCAGCTTTTCATCCCCCTTGTGTAGGTGAGGCCTGGAGACGGCAAAAAGGTAAATGTCTGAGCCAAAGGCCCCAAACCAAGTGTTCTTTTTTCCCTCCCATACACCACCACCTCTCCTAACCGGTGCGTTTCCTTCCTAAATGCTTTTCTCGCTCCCTCTCCCAAGTCCGTCCGCCTTCGGGCCCCAGGAGGAAGCACCAGGCATGTCCTCGGACCGTCCTTCAACTCGGACCGTCCAACCGAGCCCATCGCTGGCCTGGCGCCAGCTTTCTTCCCGTGCGCCGCTTTCTGAAGCAGTCCAACCACCCCTCGGCCACCTGGGTTCAAAACCCTCCCCGAGGCCAGTCTCCTCTCTTTCCTGGCCTCCCACCTTCCAACCGGCAACCAAGGGCGACTCCTCAACAATGTCCCTCACCCCCATCCCCAGCACTGGCAGTGCGGGCCATTCTCCTCGCATCACGGCGCGGCGGCCTCCACGCTGGGCCCCCACCTGCAGGCCGGCCTCCACCTGACACCCAAAATTGTCCTCCTGGAGCCTGCCTCTGAACGTGTTGGAATCTGGCTCAAAACATGTCCTGTCTCCCTCCTATCCAAAGGATAAAGTCTGAACTTCCTAGTCAAGCCCCACAGGAGAAATTTCCTTTCAATATTTAATGCCAGCTCTCAGAAGCAGGTGGTGGGAGTGTGAGCCGCTACCAACTTTCTGGAAAGCAATTTGGCAACAGGCATCAAAAGCCTTAAGAGCTCATACTTGAAGAAGAAGGGAGGAGGAGAAGAAGGTCTCATACTTTTTTTTTTAATTAAAAAAATTTTTTTAATGTGTATTTATTTTTGAGAGAGAGACAGACAGACAGAGTGCAAGGGGGGAGAAGCAGAGAGAGAGGGAGACGCAGAATCTGAAGCAGGCTCCGGGCGCTGAGTTGTCAGCACAGAGCCCAACGCGGGGCTCGAACCCACGAACCCTGAGATCTTGACCTGAGCTGAAGCTGGACGTTCAACCGACTGAGCCACCCAGGCGCCCCGGTCTCATACTTTTTTGACTCAGAAATGTATCTCCTTCTAATAATTATCTTCAGGAAATAAAGATGTGGGCCTAGATAATAAAAGGATGGGATCGCAGTGATATTTACACTAAGAAACAGCAGAAATCAACCTTAATGTCCAACAGTATGGAACTGGATAAATTACAGCATGTCCATACGATGGAACCCTATACAAACATTTTTAAATAGTTTAAAGACTATTTAGTAACATGGAAAATGCCTCACCAGTGCTGACATCAGCCTTCAAAATTGTACACGTGTTAGTCCCAACTTTCAAAACCCTACATATATACACACGCATAGTGATACACGTAGAGATAGGACTACAGTGGGGCACCCGGGTGGCTCAGTCGGTTGAACGTCCAGCTTCGGCTCAGGTCATGATCTCCCGGTTTGTGGGTTCGAGCCCCATGTCGGGCTCTGTGCTGACGGCTCAGAGCCTGGAGCCTGCTTCGGATTCTGTGTTTCCCTGTCTCTCTGCCCAACCCCCACTCGTACCTGTCTCTCTCTGTCTCAAAAATAAATAAACATTAAAAAATTTAAAAAAAGAAAAGAAGAAGGAGTATGGCTTTAAGAATGGGTGATGAGGGGCACCTGAATGGCTCAGTCGATGAAGCATCTGCCTCTTGATTTGGGCTCAGGTCATGATCTCACAGTCCGTGAGTTCGAACCCCACGTTGAGCTCTGCACTGTCAGCACCGAGCTTGCTTGGGATTCTCTCTCCCTCTCTCTGCCCCTTCCCTGCTCCCTCGCTCTCTCTCTCTCTCTCTCAAAACAAATAAAATAAACATTAAAAAAGTAAAAACAGGTGATTAAATTATGAATGACTGTTATTTTATTCTTTGTGGTTTCATATTTTTCCAATTAAGGAGCACATATTGCTTGTATGATAAGAAAAAAAATGTTGTAATAAATTTTAAGAAATCTAATATCTACTTTGAAGAACTGCATTTCTGGCCACAAGCACAGCTGTATTTACTGTCCTCATCTTTCCCCTTTTGCCATGCCTGCCAGGGAGCTAAGAATTCAATTTTGCTTCCAGAAATTCCAGCAATAAATAATATCATAGCCTACGATTGACATCATTTTCTGCTCCTTTTCCTTCAGTGCTGTGTTCCTTCTTTCTTTTCCGTTAACCTCATTTGTTGTAAGTCATCTCAAAAGTTCTCCGGAACCCTAACGGCCATAACTGAGACCTTGTGCAGCCTGGGCCGGCCTTTCCAGGTATGCCCCTTGCTCCCAAGCCCTACCCTCCAGTAGCCACACCTCCTCGGTGCCTCCTGCCCATGGACTGTGAACTTTGGAGCCCCTGACCCCCATACCCTCTCTGGTCAAGCTTTTCCACGTCCTCCACCCTCATGCCAAAGATGAAGAAGTTCTCTTCTCCCGCCTCTTCCGCCATTTCCACGTTGGCCCCGTCCATGGTGCCAATGGTCAGAGCCCCATTGAGCATGAACTTCATGTTGCCGGTGCCTGAGGCCTCAGTGCCTGCAGTGGAGATCTGCTCGGAGAGGTCAGCAGCTGGGATCACTGTGGGGCGGCAGCAGGGGACACACTCAGCTCCAGGGAAGGTCCCACCCCAGCTGGGGACTGTGGAGTTAGGCTGGCCCGAGGTATAGCCAGAGTCAGAGCCCCCCTCCACCCCAACCCTCCCACAGTCACCAGCTGAATCTCCCTCCCACCGCCAGCCCCTCCACCCCACTCCACCCCACTGCTTGGTGATCGTTGACCATCTGAGGTCTAAACCTGGACTGCACTCTCTCCCCACCCCTGCCCCACTGTGTGCACGATTCGAAGGGCAAATCTTCCCTATAATTTCACCCTGTACTGCCCGAAGCCCCCACCGCCATCGGGGTGGGGGTGGGGGGACATCCTCATGATCTGAGCATTGTCCTGTCCAGATTCTTCTTCCAAATGCAAGTACCCCAGGAACAGGTGACCAACACCCCTTCCTGGGACTGAACTAATCAAAGCGTCCCTCTGGCGGCACCCCACCTTTCTCGGCCAGCGAGACTCGGTAGTTCTCCAAGAAGATCACACGGAGGCGGTCTCCTACCACTGGGTCGTGGTTAACCACATCCCCAATGGCTGTGATGAGTTTGATGATCATCTTAGCCATGTGGTATCCAGGGGCAGCCTGTGGGAGCACAGTCTGGGGTCAGCTCCACAGCCTGGCCCCCTACCCTTATCCTGCAACCCAGCCAGGCTGACCTCAACCCGGCTGTCAAAGGATCAGGGCCGCGGTCTGCGGCCTGGCTCCTCACCTTCCCTCCAATCATCACAGTTCGGGGCACAACAAACCTACTGGGTTCCTGCTTGATGCCTGTGGAGAAACAGAGATCAGCGGGCCAGGTTTGGCCTCTTGACGACACCTATCCACCAGGGCCCTAGACAGTAGGCCTGATTTGGGCAACCGCTTGCTATGTGACTTCCGGTCTGTCACTTTCCCCTCTCCGAGCCTCAGTTTGCCTGTCTATGAAATGGGGGTAAGTCCATGTCCCAAGAGCTGTCCCGAGGCCAAAGGAGACGTTGACTAGGAGATACGTGGTGCACGGCGGGGGGGGGGGGGGGGGGGGGGGG